>NW_017163090.1:1051394-1056107 GCF_001652005.2 Ceratina calcarata | reverse complement strand
GCATAAACTTTTGGGATTGACTGTATAGCCAATACATCCTTAATAAAGATATTAAATAGTGCAGCAAAATTGTGAGATACTTTCTCCAATATAATTTCAGAGCCAAGTGATAAAAGCAACATACGCTGTCACAAGAAATTATGTTTATCCAGGAACAAAGGTATCGTTACGCAAAATTGCAATAACACGAAAAACATACCACGAGTTTACAAATGATCAGGGATTGCAAAACGAATAATAAACCTTGCACAATAAAGAGAATAAAGAATTGGCAATCTGTCACGTTATATGCGATATTAACGAGTACTGTCTGCATGTGGTGTCATCTAATTACTGTTTTAATCAATCCGAAGAATGTGAAAGATGGTTAAACTAATTCAGTAGATCAATAAACTTGGACTATCACGTCACCAGGATATTTTAGATTACATTAAGGCCACTTCTTTATCACCGGGGCTTAGATAAAACATCGACCTCCACTTTTTTACACGTTTGGGTCACCATCGAAAGTTCAATGATATTCAAAATAAATCAACGACCACTCATCAAAGCGCAGTAAAGTCTGTTTTACACTAATAGTCGTCGTAAATTAAAAATGATGACGCGAAAATAGCGAATGTCTTGGTATTCATTGCGATTGAACATTTTTGCGATGAATATTCTCAATGAAAAACTTTCACGCGTCTTCCCACGGTGTTAATAAATCAGTGGTGATAGTCGGTCTCCGTAGCGAGGATCGTAAATTACTGAAGATTTCGTTGATCATGACCGACTGGCCGGTCAGTCATCGGTATTGCTTAATAATCAGCGACGTTTAACGACACGCCGCCGTTCTGGCTGCCAACCACAAATATCGAGATACGTAAATGTAGCGGCCACAAAAAATGTGGCATACGAAATGAAATGTAAAAACATTTTAAATGAAAGCAGACAGAAAACTAGAAGAAAAACAGAAAATTGTTACGTCACAGTACTCGAGCAATTATTTCTTCTGCAGTTTCCGAGACGACCACATGGAATTTTCTAAGAAATTGTTTAATTTCAAGGAAAACTAGTTCATCCATTTTTAAATTTTGCTCGCAATTAAACTTTTTTCCGCGGGGCAACGTTCAAACGAATTGAACTCTGACATACGCTAAACTGCGAGGAATGGGAAATGCGACTATTGATTCGTCTGGACTTATCATAAGGAGACCCACGCCATGCTCTGATACGATCGTCGCGAAATCTATTACACGATTCTTACGTAACGACCCTCGTAATTTTGAATAATTCACTACGAATACAGCCGTTCTATCTCGTTTAATCGTATTTTGAACGAGCATCGAGGTTCGTCTTGACAGCCAGTTGTATTAAATAACGAATGGGAATCTTCAGTTTCCATTGCGTAACCCGATAATTTCTTCGTTTTTACTCGTCAATTAATAAATATACAGATAAACTCTCGATAATCTGTCGTTCCATGAACACGCTTATAAAATAAACATAATTGTTGATACTAAATTTATTGAATCGAATACTGATAACAATTCTCGTTTTCTTTCTCAATGACAGTAACTTTAATAAACGTGACAAATTTTTTGGTCGTTATCGGAGGGAACGTCTGCCGAAGCTAAAAAGAATAATCAAGATGATCCAAGTCGATCGAGGCATTAAGAACGGCCCATAAATTTTCGGAATCACCGTTATCGACCTTTCAATCATCCGGGCTTAACGCGTTTCTTCGAACAACGAGCTCGATTGTTCCTGGGAAAAATGGACTTTATTCGCTGCCAGCGGAACAAAGTAAAACCGAGACGAGCAAAGGCTCCGCCGCGATTATCGTTGTTAACGAATCGTGTGAAACGCGACAAAGAAACAATGGAGCCACCCGGTTCGCTTCCCTACTACGGTGAACTGTAAAACTCGACGACGGCCTGTTTATCTAGTTAAATCGTTTAATCGATTTCTGTTCCTCGTTTCTCTCTTCCACCCAGCCTAACCTTGGCAGCAATCGACCAGCGATCGATCAACCTTCGGACGATGAAACGTCGCGTGCCAATCTAAGGTCTCGTTATTAGGTCAGTGAAACTGTCCTGCGAACAAAACGCGATAATTGTTTACCCACGGTAAACGCAATTTTTATGTGAATACACCGAAGTTCATGTTTCCATTATAACAGAATGGAAAACTACGGTTTCAATCACACCGTTATTGAAAAACGTCATTAAAGACGTTGACTCAGCTCGACGTTGATAATGAGCTAACTTTCTAATGATCGGTAATAAAACACAGCAGTACACTGACGAATGTTAATTCGCTTAGGATCGGCTTCTCGAAATGAATTTCCTCGACATTGACAGAAACAATTTATCTTCGCGGACAAATTATTAAGGATTATCATTACGTAAATGTTGCGCGGTTTCGCGGCGCGTGTGGGTAACGATCGAAACTGAACAAAAATATGGGCAGTAAACTGAAAAATAAATTTCCCGGCTGTCGTAACGTCGATTCTACGCTGAGACGAGATCTTGCGGTTTTCCGCGATCAGGTAATGAAATATTCTTGCCAAGGATACCAGCGAGTTAAAGAAAATTTCTGGTCGAAACGTAAAATTGAGTTATGCTCAATTTCAGATTTGTAAGATTTCATATTTAACTTCTTGCAATCCTACTTCAATTACATTTGAATTCAGTCAGATAACAGTTGTAATTTGATACACTTGACTAACTGACAAAATAAATATAATTTATACTGTAATATTAAGTTTTATTGTTTATTTGAAACACTTGACTAACTGACAAAATAAGTATAATTTATACTGTAATATTAAGTTTTAATATTTCAAGGTTCCACGTGAAAAAAAAAAACGAAAGAGAACGCACGAAATCTGCAGGGAATCGATAAAGTTAGCAAGGAAGCAAGTGTAGCAACAAGGAGATAGGGGCGTGACTCCTCATTTTCATTGACACGGTCAAGCACGCTAAAGCGAATCGATCGGCCAGGTCGTGGTTAAACACGGTCCTCTGACCTGTGACAGCGCAATTAGTCCGCCTCCTAATTCCCGATTATGGAAGGGTCTGGAGGTAGCCCGATGTTTCAGTGACCTTGAAACCTTGGACAGCACGTGTCCGACGATTATTTAACGCGACGCGACGGCGCGTAATCGTCGTCGACGTAACAACAGCGCAATTTGCAACGCAACGTTACGTTCTGTTGTAAGTTACGTCCCCTTTGCCGACCGTGTCCTTGAATTCCCGTTTCCGGGCGTCTGACAAATTCGATTGCGCGCGCTCAACACTTTCATTCGATTAATCCGTCAATAATCGAGCCACGTGATAATGGAAAAAGTAGAGCCACGAGCGATTGGGTTCCTCGATCGTCTTCTCTTCTTCCTGATCGAATTCGAGCACCGCGTAAATAGGATTCAAGCTCGCCGTATAATATTTTTATGTTCAATTGCGATTTTGTAACAGTCTGTTTGTCATTCGAATACTGCGGTTATATAATTTTTAATGTAACAATACGAATTCGCATTTAGATATAGAGTTTCTAATCCTCTCGTCTTTGTTTATAGAGTGGTTTAATCGCATGACATAACATAGCAGTCTTAGTTAATATGAGTTTAATGTCAAAATGATTAAATGATATAAACAATATCCACGCGTCAAATATTGTAAAACACTCTACCGTTCCCAAAGAGGTCTAGTGACTCACTGGTATCTAAGTAATAAACTTGGGTACTTAAAATGTGTATACAGGAGCGTGAACTTAAACTTGCCATTGAAATAAGATTGCCAAACGCTGTTGCGAAAGTCGCGGGCGTTCTCGAGTCAATTTTACTTGTTTATATAATATACCGCTGTTAATATTTGAAGAACAGATCATTTGATGGAATATTATCGAATAGACTTAATGATACACGCTGAAGCGATGAGACGCAGTGGAACGCTGGCTGCAGTGAAATAGTACCGTCGTAGTCAGACGAACGGAAGTGGAACCACTCGACTGGCATTTCTTTTCTCTACGAAAGAACTTTATATCAGATTGTATATTTTACTTACTTTATATATCATCACTTGTAACTACAATATCTGTGGATTAAAAAGTTCTCCAGGTTTATTTTTAATGTAAACTTTATACCATAGGCTCACATATCTTTTAAATTCGTCCGCCCCTTTGTTTCGGCAGAATCAAATAATATAAATATAAAGTCACGAGAAGCAAGCTCGCGTATTTTTCTTTTTTCTGTTTTCCACAAGGCGTTACGCAGCAGTGAACATTCGAGGGAACGATTTCGTGTCACTGGGCACGTTCGAGACGGACGACGCGTCCCTCTAAAAATACACCGGAGCGGTGAAGAAAAAATCCAAGGGCTCAGCGGTTGATCGACGATTGGTTAATTGTACGTTGGTCAGAGACAGCGAGGAAACGGCGAGGCAGAAAACGAGAGAGCGTTCGAGAACGGGCACTGCCAAAAACTGCCGATGTGGCAATCGTCACGTTCTTCGGTTCGCGGTGCCAGCTCACCGGTCTGCCATCGTTTTAATTTAAGACACCCCTTCAAATGTCACGAATACGCATTCCTGTTTTGTGCCTTCGCTCCGCGGCGACGTTCGAACGAAAACACGCGGCGTTTACCTCGTTCGCGGAGAATCTTGATCGAGTGAGTCACGCTTGGAACTGCTCTCGGTGCCATGACCGTAAAATCAGATCATATGTTGAAACAATTAG
>NW_017163090.1:1038194-1050337 GCF_001652005.2 Ceratina calcarata | reverse complement strand
ATATAATATAATATTAATTCATTGTTATCCTCACACGTGGTTTAAGATTTAATTCGAGGATTGAAAAAAGCTGTACTACTCAGACAAAGTATGCATAACATAAAACAAAGACTGAGTTCTCTCGACTTTCTGTCAACCTTCTTCAGTTTTCTATGTATTATGCATTATCCTCTCTAGTCTTTGTAAACTCAAGGATATTATCATTTTTCTTTCCATAAATTCTTCAACCGAATGAGGCGTAAATCGTAAGATAAATGAATATAATTAATTGCAGGATCATATATACTTTTTATTGACTAATCAATGACGAAATTCCTAATGATTAAAGATTATGATAAACGTTAATTTTACTGAATAAATTGGTAAAGTGTCCAAAAGAAATCAAGCCGAGGAAACACGGTGGTTCGTTGGAAGGCAAACAGAGTATCAGTTTCTTGTTTACAAGGCAGACCAATAATTCTCTAAAAATAAGAGGCCGCTTCCACGACCAAGGCTGTGCCAGCTGATTGATACGCATTCTTGCCCTTACGAGCTTGCATTTATGAGCGAAACAAACCACCATCGGTGCAATTTTCAGATTTTTCTAAATATTCTTCCTTATCTTTCAGGAAGCAATCATGTGGCTTTCAGAGAGAAAGAAAAACGACCTAATAAAATTGATCACATGTTTTTAAATAGTCTAATACATGGCTAGTGATTCTAGAAAGAAGAAATATTGAACGCTGTAACAAGAGTGTGAACATAAGCTGCCACGTAAGCTGGAAAAAAGAGTCGATCGATCGAAGTTCGATGGCGTAAAAAGTGCACGTCCTTCGATGTAGAGTTCCTGCATCTTTTTCTGTCTCATTTAGACACCAGTTTATTCTACATTGTTCAAAGGAATTTCTGACGGTGCAATAGAAACATTGTTTTCATAATGATTTTTCTTATCAACAAAGAATCTAAAAGCCTTAACAAAACTTAATCACACAAATGACTTCGAGGAAAGGACGATTGTCAACCAGCCTGTTTCAGGCACGAAGCCAATTACCGTTCCAGAGGGATCGCAATTAATTTGTCACTCTCCCCCTACGCAGATCGAATTCGGCGAGAAAGGGTGAGAAAGATAGAGAGAAGAGAGAACTGCCGGTATCCGTATGTACTCGTAATAATGACGAAACGAGCGAGTCGCGCAGCCACATCGACCCACATTTATAAATAGAGGAGGCCTCGTCTCCGTCGGGGTGACGACGTGGTGTGTGTCGACCCAGGAATACCACGCTCGACCGAGTGACCGACCGGCACGCTGTGAATGAGCCTTCGTGCTCAGAAAATGGACGGAAAATCGCACGAAACGACTTTCACGAACATCCCTCGTGGAATTTTACCGAGCTGAGGATAAAACTTTACGACAAGAATAACGGCGATTAACGCGGGTCGTTCGATGCCGAGGAATGGAAATATGGAGCGGGACGACGATCTATTTTTCCTCTTTCTCATATCTCACTTATCAAATAAATTCTTCCAGCGTTTCTCAATGGTTCGTGAAAAATACTGTTTGTTTCTCTTGTAACCCATTCGGTCAATAAATAAGAGTAGCCTCCTCCGAGTCTAGACTACGCATCTACGACTCAATCAGTTTACCATGTAGTAAAATCAAGGTCCTAGTACGTGTCCTCCGGTTATCGAATAAATTTTCAGTCTCTTCCAACAGCGAATGAAAAATTCCGTTTGTTTTGACTTCGTCAGTCGCTCAACATATCCCGCAGCTCTCTTCGAGTTGAGCGCTCTGTTATATTAGTAACGCGATTCTCCACGATTATTCTTCTTCTAATGAGACCGTGTTGTTTTCAAGGAAAACACGCGACGATCGCGCGAACGGGATACGACAGGACGCAATGTAGTGCCACACAACAATGCTATTTGTGATCACTTGCTTCGCAAAAATAGCCCGACTGGCCTGGCTCCAGCCGCAGTATTTTTCACTTCCATGTAGAGGCGCGCGAGGGCAAAAATTTCACGAGCGTGACGAAACGCGTGAGAATGCGAACCGGAGCGGAGAAATCACCGCGCCGCCAGGATGATTCAAACGGTGCTAATATTACGATTGACCGCGATCGAAGGCTGAATAGCGAGGGGGGAATTGGCAGAAAATAGTTCTAAGAAAATATTTATAATTTGAATCAGCACATGTCTTAGGTTCATTTCGCCTGAACTTTAGCTTTAATGTCAGATATTTCCCTATGCCCAGATAAATAAGGAGGCAGGCATAAATTATAAATAGTAATAGTAAATGAATGAAGATGAGCTCATTTCTCGAGAAGGGTCATAAAGAATCTTGAGTGAATTGCGCGGTAAACATAGTTGCTCGTTGGTTCAGTGTTAATGCTTTCACCGTCGATGACGTTGAATCGCGCAAATATTTTCCCGCCGGTTAAAAGTGGCCGTCGATGACGCAGCGATTGTCCATCCGGTTCGCGTTTATTTATGCCACCTTATTACGCATCGAATGTCATTACGTAGATTGTTTTCAAAGACGCATTCCCTTGCATCATGGAAATCGAAATGACGAACGTTGCTAAATATTGAATATCATTTAGAATAAATAAAAGACGATTCTTTTCTCTAAGCGGGACTCAAGGCTGGGTATAAAAATTGATTCCGATTTGTATATGTATATTGAACTTAATTCCATGTGTACTGGCTACGATCGATGTCTCAACGAGCGACGCAAATAAAAGACAACATCTGTGCGTTTGCCGCACGTCTAACGGTCGCACGGTGGTCTAATAATAATGTAGCAAGGCCGTTCTTCCCAATGTACCGTGAATGGTCGCGCTCGTTACGACACACCGGGCTTGTTCCACCGTCGCTGCTTCGAAACTCGAGGAACGCTCACGCGCGACTGCCTAATATCGCGCGACGCGACGATAAATCAACCCCTCGACGACTGCCCGAGAGCGATCAACTTGGCACGCGTTACTCTTTTATTAGCCGAGCGAGGGACAAGGAAAATTCGAAAACGTCCCGAGGAACACGGCCGCGGCGGAAACACGCGGAAGATGCGACGTTTGGCCGGCGTCAAGTTGCTCCGGTGCTGTTCGCGCTTACGTGGCTTCGATATTTGTGTACTTTGGACCCCGTTGTCATATAGTCGCAGAGAGTTCTCGTGATGAATGACATCTGTTTCGAAGGATTTTTGCCCCAATTTCTTAATCTGAACTTTGAAACATCGGCTAATAGTTCGGGAAATAATAAGATGTTTACCATCCGTCAACTTGTTTGTGGAGATGATCCTCGATTACACGAACGCGAGACTTGACGATAGTTCGAATAAATAGTTTTTCATGCATCATTAAACGAGATTCCGAACTTGTATGCAATTTTGGAAAGGCCGAGTTAAAAGTGAGTTACGTTTACATGTTTTTTGACAGCAAGCTCAAGGAAACGACGATGACGAATTGATCTGGCGCTTGTTCAACAGAACCGACTCGAACAGCTGACTTTTATCCCTATTGTTTATCACGTTAATGCAACTTTGGCGTGCTAATATCGTGTCCGCGAGGGGATGAGACACTAGAAAGCGGGACTTTGCGTAAACACCGGTTTAACGATATATGTAAGTAAATGTCACTGTCGTTGGCAACCTGGCAAATTTCAAAACCACGGAATTAGCATAAGAAGTGGTCCAGAAATATCACCGATCTTGTCTCGCGAAGCGGTACAATTGTGTATTGAGCAACAATTTCCAGACGAAACTTTCTTCGCTGATTAATTACCGCAGTCTACGTTTGGAAAGCAATATTTGCATTTTTACAGGACGATGTCACATTCATTAATAATATCTACAGATACAATATATTTTACAAGCTGACAGATGCGAGATTTTAAACGTTAAGACGAGAAATTAATAAGTTGCGACCATATTAAATCGCCGAAATGAATGTATACGTCAATGAACTGATTAAATTAGCAAATCGATGGAAATCACACGTGAAATCGATGCTAATAAATAATATTATTATAATTACGTAGAAAGTAAAAGTTAAAAATCTGCGAATTCTGTCGTATCAGATAAAAATGTGAAGGTTGCAGTTTCAATTTGACTATAATAGAAATCAAATCCTATCTGCTTTCTTCATACTAAACGACATTTGATGAATCGCTATCATTATGGAAATTAACATCGACGTATTACGTTAACGGTGTTCGAATATTTACCGAACGACGGTACGTGGATGAATGGACGAAACGCGTGCGTCACAGCCGGAATATTAAACTAAAGCGGACGGAAGTGAATCAGCGTTACGCCATATGTATTACGCCGCCGATTATGATATAACGCATCGAAGCACGTTTCAATCTTTTCGAATCGATCGGTACACGTTTCTCTCGCCACGCCTTGCGAATCATTTCTTTCAGAATTGTTTCCCATGCATCGACGGAATTCATTTTACGGTAACGAGACCATCGCGGATTGTATTTCTTGCGAATAAAGTGAAAGCAACGTTACCTTGCGTCGTTTTGCTTAGTTGCCAGCCTGGAATCAATGCCCGGTCTGAAAACAAAAACAAATTATTAGCTCGGTAGTTTTCTTTGGCCCAAAAGCATTTCTCAACCGGAAGATAAAGATAGAATTGATAATATTTAAGATACAAGCTAGTATATTTTATTAAAACTAATCTGACATGATTAACTGGATGATCAAATGTTACACGCATCGCAACGTAACGAATATGTCTCTTGTAAATTTTTTTTATCGCTTCGTTATAAGATGATATCTTGCATCATTGAATAGCATTGATAGCAACGTTTAATAGGATCTAATTGAAAATTCAACTTTCTATTGCATTGTGAACGAGGTACAATCGTGTCTCGCGAGATCAATCGAAAGGAACGTTTCTTATTGATGATAGTGTCATTATGTTCGAAGAACACTTTCACCGGACGGAAAAGTGACAATAGGCGATCATAGGAGCGCGAAATCGATCCGACACGGTTATAAATCGTAGTCGTAATGGTCGTCAAATTCCTGTTTTGCATTTAAAGAAACCGGCGATCGCAGTCAGCAACGCGGCGGATCGGTAAATAATAGTTAGGCTCGTGGCTCGCCATGTGAAACGGCAATTGCCTTTTTGCTACGGTTGCTTCACTTTCACGAGCCGCGTTATCACAAGCATGAACAATAAACGAACAACACTTGACATACGAAAATAAAAAATTGCCGTTCACAACTTGTCCATATTTAATTTCTCAAATATAATTTTAATGCGAATTTTGTATATACCTTGGATCGAACGTTAAACTCATAGCAAAGTAATAACAAATATGTCTTAGAATGAAGTTATAGATATATGGTATACAAAAACCAATCCTTTATTTAACACTTCCTCAGGAAGTTTATATAAAAGATATCTTAACTTATAAAGGAAGTTTACTCCTATGGAATCATGCTTCGGAGAAAGTATTGAATAGACATAAACACATCTCCATGCCGTATTCTAAATAAGCGATAACGGCTATGGGAGATGGACCTCTTGAGCATGAGGAATAGGGGCTGTTCCGTTCAGTGTGAATTCGACAGCTTAAGAGTGAACATATTAAACCTTATAACATTCTTTGCACTAAAGTTATTATACCTATTTCCCATTAAAACCAACAGAAGTATTTTGAAAAATTGAGTTTACTGTTTCTAAACGGCATTGACTAGGAGTTACTAAAGGAAAAGCGACGCGATGTACGCAGTTCATGAACTGACGGAGTCGAGCGTCGTGCATATGCGTTATTACGGAAGTTCACGGATCAAAGTTCGATCGACTGAGTTTCGCGAGTATATCGGTCATGAATGTTTATGCCGTGCAACTGCGAATTGACCTCGTTGGTGAGGTCTCTAAGGAAACGATTGATTTTCCCAAATGATTGATCAGTTTCGATATTACCAAGTTTCTTTGTACTAATCAGTTATCTTGTTATCGTCAATTATCGTTCTGAGAATTTAACGTTTGATTTATATCGCTGTTGCATTGAGCTACACGTTTGACGTGTCGCGATCCGTCAAAAAAGAAGCTTCTTTGTGTTTGAAAACAAATGTGAACTGACGACGCCGTGAGTCAGTCTACCCGAACGGGCTGATTCGATTTTTAAACCGCTCTCCGATTGCAACCGTGACGCGGTGGGGGTTGAGGAAACCGCGAAAGAGCCGAGTGCATTGGGACGCGATCGCACCCAACGGAAATCAAAAATAGCTCCGGCGCACGGTGCAGTTCAGTAATAAAAATTCTCGGAAGAGTCGTCGACTGTCACCAATTACGGAGTTGTAGCGGGTCGCGAACCAAAATATTGAAACTAATTGTCGGGATCGTGTTACTCGCGATATAAAACCGAATGGAGTGAGCGTTAGAGTATCAGTGTTTTGAATTAAATTAATAATACCAAATAACTATTCCTGTTTTGAATGCTTTGGTAATGGGTGTGGTATCACGTATCAAAAGTGCATGATTAAAAATATGAGACCCAATTAAAATATTGAAATTATTATTAGACAATGTTCCTCTCATGTCGACAGGGCGAGAATGTTATATTTTTATTAATATATAAATTGTGTTATGTGGTTTCACATATTTCTGTTAGAGACTCTCTATGTATCTATCTATATATCACGTCGCCCGGAAGAGGCGTAAAATGTTTATGAATTTTACGCGCAATAAAATCTCATCAATCTCTCAGGAGATCGTCGCAGCACGTGTTAACGCAAGATCACATTAAAGCTATTATTTTTAAGTTTTATTAGAAGATCGTTGCCAGGAGACGATCCGTGAAAGATCGTACGAGGTACGACGTCGTCGCAGAAGCCAGAATTTGAATATGAAAAGACAGAGAAAGTTGCTTCGACGCCGGCTGTTCGCCATTGTTTCCATTGTCGCTCTGAGTCGACACAATCGGACGGCAACAAAACGATCGCACAATGGACTCCGGAGTCCGGCCACGACTTCCAAGTGAAATTCCATCCTCCATGCTCGGTCAGGAAAAAAAAATGATCTACACGATAACGCGAGTTCCTCTACCTCACTGACTCTGTATCATCGAACCGATTCGATGATCCTTATGATACTTTGGAAGTAAGAAATTGTGTTCACAGACCGCTGATCTCTCTCTTCGTCTCATAATTATTTATAGCGTTAATCATTATGTTCGTACTTGTTTTCGTGCGAATTAGAATTTTTTCTCGACAGTAGAATAATAGGATATTTATAGAACGCGTTGCAAAATATCCAGAATGAAATGTCAAACGCATTGGGTCACAAAAGCTTCCCAGAAGCTAAGTTTCTCTGTCACGTTCCATGCGTCATCGTTCACAGGAATAACATTGTTTACCCAAAACGGAGCGACAAACCGCGGAGTAAACTTTCCTCACTGTGAAAATCGAAAAAAAATCATCTCCAATCCTCGGAGGGTCGTATCAGCGAGCACGGGATTCAGGGAGAGGACAATCGCGTTGATTCGCTCCATAAAAGCGAGAAAACTGCAGCGATCGAGTAATTCTCGTCCCTATCGCGACCATCGCTTATTCTCCCGTTTCTTATGGAAATCACCCTCGAAAGTTTTCAAGACAATCGACTGTTCGATTGCGCGCCTAATTTCGAATAATAGCGCGAAACGATTCGAAAGTTTCGAGCTGATTGCGCGGCGGCGAGAAGGAGGGGAGAGGATATCCCGGAGCGATTCTTCGAAAGGGGTGAAACCGAGCGGCGTTCGTAGAAAGGGACAGAAGAAACCGAGAGGGGTGTGGTATTGATCGCACGACCGAAAACATTCCCTCTCGACGACCGACTTTTTTCCACGAGACGGGACAAGGAAAACGGCTCGGCCGTAGCACACGATTTTTGCATGCGCGCCACGAAAAATCGACGAAAAAAAAAAGAGCTCCCGCGGTTGTTAACCCGTTAAGGGATGCTCCGTTATCCGCTTGGCTGGATACACGCCGGTATAATTGCGGCAACGAGTTAACAATTATACGTGTCCAGGATACGTTACGTTCTTATCGTCGGGGACAGTTTGTTTTGCGATTTTCTTTCTGCCCTTCCTTTCTCTCGTGATACCCGTCGGAATTACGATTTCTTTGGCGGGGCATAAACCCGTGTGGAGCTAAAAATGGTAGGATTATTTCGTTTAATCTCATTGTCGCCGTTTCATTGTCGTTTCTGTATTGTCTCTGTCCAGAGTATAGTAAATGTATACCATCCCTGTTATTAAGAGCGGATATTTCTTATATCAATGAAGCTCATAAAATTCTTTTAAACCTTGTCATACATTAAAATTGTATAATAGAGTGGCATATGATAATACATAATAAAATACTATTGTATAATAAGTCAGTCAACCGTAAAACTTCTAACAGAGTTATCCTGCAGCTACGATTATCTTCCTGAAGCTTTGTCGGACATGAGAAGATTTTTCGGAAGAGCGAGCTGAATTTTGCATAGGATATGTGAAAAGTTGTACGGGACGTGGCACACGCACCCTTGACTCGATTAAATCGCCCCTAAACTTGTGCGCCCTGTTTAAACTCGGGGTCGCCGTGGATTTATGATACGTCAATCTCTATTAAAGGGCGGATGCGAAACAGGGAAGGAGTAGGAGTTTCCCTTCCCGACGGGTAATTGCATCAAGCGCGGAGCCAGTAGGGTATAAAAGTCTTTAATCTCCACAATGGAGATAAAATTGTGTTTGTGCTTCGTGTCCAATCCAATTCGCAGAGCGAATTTCGATAAGGCACTAATGCAAACATCACTCTATATAAATAAGGAAATATTACTAACTCGACGATTTAAAAGATTACTAATAGCGTAATTCTAGATTTTCTTATTTGGAAGCGTCTTCGATTTCTGCCACGTCATTGCGCTTAATCGAAAACGGTTTATCGGAGATAATAAACCTGCGCACCCTCTTAGATCATTAAGTACCGCACGAACCCACGCAATCTACCACAAGACGATCGCATTTAACCGGGAGAGGGAAACACGGGGAGGGGTTGAATCCTTTCAAGGGCACATCAGTGACGTAGAGGATGAGAAGAGGGTGGCGTGCTATTTTGACGGGCACCCCTGGAGATTCGATCGAGGTGCGAACTGAACAGAACACGTACAAGTAGTATCGCATCGCCGTTTTCAAATTACCACGCGAGGTCGTCGAACCTTGGGCGTGACTTCGCGGGGGGGCCAACTTTGAACTACTACCTGTAGGAAGTTGTACATCGTGGCCACAGCGATTGATCGACCACCGCTTCCACGGGGGTGGAACGAGTGTCCCGTATCTCCTGGATTTATCTATCGTCGGACTCCTGAACTGTCCCAGCCCCGAACTTCACCCCAGGACGTGTGATCCCTGCGATAGCGTCGATCGCTTCGAGATTCGATTACAATTTGTGACCTTAAATGACCACAGAAGTCGTAATCGTTTTCTGATTTAAAACAAGAATTAGGGACGGATGAAAATGTTACTCGTTAAGTGTACGATAAAAATCGTACGCCACGTATAGAAGAGTTGGTTAATGGACAAAGTGTAGTGGGATTCTTACTTTCACTTGTCCCAGGCAAACAGAATACAGTACGTAAATACATGATCTCATAAAACCGGGTACCGCCCTCTTAAAGGCTAAGGTTACGTCCGTGCTTTAAAAATAGGTCCGCATACACGTGGTTCATGTCCTAAACCTGTGTCAGACCTAACAAGTATCGTACCACGTTTCATATTAAACTACTTCATTTACATCATTTTAATTAGGACCAAAGAAATCGAACAGATTAATTGTAGGTATACTGTTATGTTTAAACTTACACATTGGCTATTTATGCATAAATATATGTACTAACTAATTAACCCTTTCCCTATGAGCGCCGACTATAGTCGACATTAATTACATATCAATATATAACTATATGACATATAAATACATAATTATAGTCGACAATGTGCACACTTTTCGGTGCGATGCCCTGTTCAGTGGGATTACTCTGGAATAAAATCTCGTTAATAATCGTTTAAAGTCTTTTATACTAGTTATATTATATTAGAATCCCAGAGATAATAACACTTGCAGGTAAAAGTATGGGAAAATAAAAAGATACTGGGAATTTTCCTCGGATTCCGCGGATCCATTATTCGCGGCGAAGAATGCATCAAAGCGAGCGCGAAGGCCGCTCTAAAAGCTGCGAGATCCTGATTTCTGACCATCCCCCGAGTTGCCCGGAAACCTTTAGGCTCCAACGAGACAAGGAGAAAGATAGCACGAGGGCTCTCGCGAGAGCACGCGGAGCCTCGCCGAGCCGGAAGGCGGTTTGTAACGTGGGCGGAAAAGCTCAGATCAATATCAAGCGCGAATTGGAACGTTGCGTGGTGAAAATCGACCCGTGACCTAGTGTGGACCCGCCCGAAGGTATCGTGCAGCTGGTGGCGCCATCCGATACAATCGTTTTAACAATATATTGCACGAAACGCGAGAAGACTCGTAGGTCCATAACGGGAACGATGCTCGCGGGAAATTATGAGATCCATAATTTCATTATTTAATTAAACAGAAATGCGTTCAATTTTCTCATAAATAAAATTGACGAGCTAATTGTTTAGCAAGATAAATATTTTTTTTTAAATCAACACATTAACTACGCATGATTATCAATTCTTCGAATTGACAGACAAATTCTTTATTACACGACTGAACTTCGCCTATAAAAAAATAGTATTACATCATGTAACTGCAATTTAATGATAACATAGTAAGTAGGATAGAGAGAAATAGTGATCTATTTGAGAAGATGACTGCAGTGGCAGATAAAATTCGTTAAGTAGAATGAGTCAACGGCTGGTCAGACATTCAATTAACATTCAATTTGGATAAACGAGTTCAACAATAAAGCGAATATCGTAATGAGAGAAAAATGTATTGCAATTTTTTTATACGAAGAAAATAATTTTCCGAGATTCTGCATGGGCACGAACGAACCATCTTTACCCATTAAGGGTTAAGAATGAAGTTTAGAAGATTGATTACTATGTTAATACTTTCTTTGTCCCTTAATCAATTTCATCGTCACGCCAGTGGCACAAGCGCCGACCTCCTTTTGCGGGAAAGGAAAGTTCATCACGAAACTCGTAACGATATAATCGCATGCATCGCGTAACCGAGTGGCAGCGTTACGTTTCAACTGCTTATTCGCACGAGGAAAGTTCCGCGCGCGAGCACATCACGTCAGGGCAACATATGCGCCCCGGGAAGAAGCCACGGAGGATTACTATTAGACCCAACATTAATTCCGCGTGGGATAGATTAGGACACTCTCTAGGTTTCCCGCACTGCCGCCTATTTTCCCTTATACTGGTAAACGCCGACATTATTTACTATACTGCTAGCATCTTGCTACACTCTCTCAGTTATTTGTCGTAAAATTAAACGTACACGTGGAATGTCAGTGGTATAATTCACAATTTTAGAAAAATTGGAACAATGATATTTTTAAATTCGTCACGCGATGAACTATTAATTACGACATACACAGACTTTAGTCAATATAGTTCCATATTTCTTATAATTGACAGTTAATTATTTCATGCTAAATAAAAATACAAATAAATCAATCCAATTTTAGTTCAATATTTCTCGAAATAAGACAAATGTGAAGTATAGTAGTAGTGCCAATTACATTTTCACTTACACAGATGCAAAATTATTTTATTCCCAGTTCCATTAGTTGGAATCCATTCCTTTTCCAAATCCATGGTAATTTTTAATTCATGCATTCAAAAATATGAAACCTCTATTAATTGTCAAATTTATCTATGAGATAGGAGAAGTAATGCATTATAATCGTGATCCATTTTAAAATTACTTTGGAAATATAAAATATACGAGTAACTAGACCGGAAATAGAACATGAATTAATGAAGCAGAAAACATTCCGTGAGCCAAGTTCATTAAGAAATCTAACGACAGATAAGAACATAAATTGGACTTTCAACAGCTTATTAATGACACACAGATCTCATTAAAATCGTATCGTACTTAGGTTAACAACTAGTTTCCTTAAAAATGCAACTTTGTCACATTTCCATTAATGTTTATTCAAATGTATGTAATAAATGAAAGCGTAATGAGAAAACGTAAAAAA
>NW_017163090.1:1011131-1037263 GCF_001652005.2 Ceratina calcarata | reverse complement strand
GACACAACAATTTTTTAAATTCATTAAACGTGTGAAGTAAAATAATTAACTATTGAAACTTATAAAAAAAGAGTGTAAATTACTATTGTATAAGAAATGAAGGAGAATAATAAACAAATATTTTCTGATTTTTTTGTATCGATGAATCATTCCAATTTTTGTTTGCAATCCTCTGGAAATTTTCAGCTAAATGAAAGAGCTATTTTATCCTCCCACGAATTCCTTTTATAGCTCAATTTGTTCGACGAAGTTATGCAAATTGTAAAGAGAATAAAACATTTTGAAAGAATGAAATTCCAAATTCCGTTGCGTTATTGAATCTGATATCGTTGACGTCGCTACGGTCAAGGTTTCCTAGTTCTATCGTCGACCTTATTGTATTTCTAATGAACCCTGTACTGTCAGCGAGTTTCACGCGCTGCCGTCACGCGTGCAATCGCAGAAACGACGACAAAGAAGATGACGAAGGAACGACCGTGTTCGTCGAAACGATCGCGCATTGAACTGGTTGGGACCGTTTGAGTATAATTTCGCTAATTGGATAATTAAGGAAGCTTGTTCTTCATTCAATAAAACGTGAAAACCGACAAAATCTGGTAATAGGTAATTGAGCTGCTTGCACGGCAATCAATTTTTTAATGGGACGTTAAACGAGCATTATTATGTAGTAGTAATTGAACAAGCCATTTCCAACGAAATTCTTTTACGATATTACCAAGGAATAGCCATAGTAGGGTATTAAAACTTGTTCAAACCATTTTGTAAAAAGAAATCATTTTAAAACGAAACCGTGAAATTGATCTGAACAAAAAGTAGTAAGGACCAAGGCAAAAAATCAGCGATACTTAAGAAAACATATAACTAGCACTGCCCCGTGCTATTAGAAGCTGCGTACGTGTACCCAACTCTCGATTTCTTGAAACCAGTCACGACGGAACCGGAAGAGGGGCGTGACACCTGGAAGATTTACTCCCGGCACGACGGCAAAGTATACGCATTACCTGGCGGAATTTATCGCTTACGAAGTACAACGCGAGCGACTCCATTGAATAATAGCGCGTTCCCCACACCGTGTACGCGGTCGCCTCGCGAGGCCATACTAATTCCTTGTATAAATAAAGGACTTATCTCCGGTCGGCACTCGTTCTCTAGACGTTGTGATATACTAACCTCATTAGCATGAGGTGCAACCGAGAGGTATGGCTTCAATAACGCCGACGAGGATCGGCGATGGTTCGAACCGACTCATCACTTTTTAAATTCCTATCCTAATGATGGTCAACGTTTCTGGTCCAACTAACGAAGTGATTTTTATTGACATCTGTAATAAGATTATTCAAGAACTTTAATCCTATTCCTAAATGCAAATGACTTGACCGGAAATTATATAATTTGTTAAATGGCTTATGAATCTTCGCTCTTCATCATTAAATTGTTTTCAATAAATAAACACGAACTGCATATTTCATTTTCAAGCGTATATTTATTACGTCGAAACAGCAAGTTCTTATCAGAAACAGATTCCAGAAATTCTGTGCCCATCCTCGCGTTGGGAGGAAGTTTCGAGCGAAGTTCGGTGGATGCAAAGTATCGGAACGCCATAAATTCATGGTGATATCGGGTGGGCGAAAATTATTGCACGCCGGAAAATCGCGATGGATGATGGTAAGGGCGAAAACGAAAACGAACCTCGCGGCAGATCGACCAATCGGTGCGCTCGGTCTTGTGTAACTCGTCGTGGAAGCGGGCTATAAGATTGGAACGGGCGTGGGAGGTATCGAATCGATTAGAACGGCCGATCGATTGTCGTCGCGCTCGTCTCGGAAACTCTCCGCTATTGCTCCACTTTCGACGCTGTCCGTGATTCCTCCTGCTTGCTTCCGCGCGACCCTTTTTCCCCTACCAGCTTTCCTTTCCTGTTCGATGTTTACCAGTTGACGTCCAACGATTTGTAATCTGCTTTTCAATCCGCCGATCGTTCGTCACTTCGCGTAGTTCGTGTGTTTAACAATTTATGCAATCAAAATGCAATGAATCGCGTGAAAGTCCTAAATAATTGATAACAAATAATCAAAATCTGTCCTTCACGATATTTAAAAGTGATGCAAATTGTTACAATCTGCTCTTTACATTAGTGATGTAAACGTAATTATTTTTAACATACCGTGTAGTACATTCGTTATGGATATTCATTAGACCCGCGGATTCAGTTAAATTAAATTATCCGTTACACAACGTCGGACAGCTATACAATTTTAATTAAAGTATTTATCCGTGGAATTGAATCGTACTTGCCCAATTTTTCTACTCTTTTATTCCAGTTCCGAGGTTCACAAAAAACGTAGAATTCCTCGTGGTACTACTTCAATTATCTCACTCTTAATTATGAAAAATAAATTAGGAAAAACAGCAATTCCCTTTATAATCATATTTTCCTTAATTTAAAATTTAATTTTAATTAATTAAACATTACTGTGTTTAATTCTCCGTAATTAAACAATGCATTTCAATTTGAAATTACGTTGAGCAAATAGCCCACCGTTTAATGTCATCGTTCACCGCTATTCTTCGAAAACTCTATCACCAGCGCCGCTCGATTACGAGACCGGACTTGGCAGCTGTATTTTTCGCTATGAATTCGTAATGCTTCCCGGTTTGATGCCGTAAACGATAGCTCTTTGCGGAGTTCAAGTGCGCACCGATGGATCGAAAACACCTCGTTCCCCATAATTGCACGGCAAACATTGCTTAATTGCCTTCTCGGCTGACTTTTGAAACGCGATTACGCAACGCGAAATGTGCCGTTATATTCGCACGAGATCTCATATTTTCCGCGAAAGAATAAAGAAACAGAGCTTGAAATTGTTTAAATTGAATAGCATCGAGCGACCGTGTAATTGCCCGGGGATACTCATGTATGTATATTTTAAAAACAGCGCGTCATGTTCCCTGTTAATGAGCGGCGATTTTCTTTTATCCTCGTCGACGAGATTTTCATTTTCATTCGCCTCATTGTTCTACGGTACAGAGCGTATGAGCCATTTACAAAGTGCGGGAATGTATTGTTGACCGAAGCTACATGTTAACGAGGTAGTCAAACGCGACGCCGAGAACAATTCCGAGTAACCGGTTAAAGATCAATTAACAGCCGGTAACGGGCAAAGAATATTAAGCGCAAGTAGCCGAGGACCGGAAAAAAAAAGAACTGAGCCATGCTAATTGCTCACCTGTGTTTCAAGGCTCGCAAAAATTTCCTGTCTAGACTCCGCGACGGTAAACTTCCACGATATTAAGAAAAGAATCCAGATGAGTTTTATTGGAAAATAACTGGACCATATCACAATTTCGCATATGAAATGAGATCCAAAATTTGCGTATGAACGTGTGCGGAATTTTTATACAGCTTTGATACAAATGTAACATACGTTTCTTTCTTATTAGTATTGTCCTTTTTTTTTAAAGGATCCTATAATAAATCGTGTCTCTGAATACGATATTCAACAGACGGTACCTCCGGGGCTTGGAAGACGTCAAACTTAAACACGGAGATCACGTCACTGTGCATAGAACTCTGACCGTGCAGAACGCATTGCAATCCTAATTCATAAACGAGCTAAGCGAAGGGTAATGCGTCGAGCGAGCCGCGGTAATATCCCAGGTAATGGACACCGATGCGGTTCAACCTTGAAGACATAAATTTTGCGATAAGGCCGATAATTAACGCCGCTAATGGCTGGTATTATCTCGACCGTAGAGGGAAAAACGTTCCAGAAACGCGTACAAATTTCAGGTTGAACGTGTTAATCGCGCCTACCACCGGTTCATACCACTTTTACCGCTTTACACCGAGGATAATGATGCTGCCCCATGTAATCGGATCTTGCCTGTGATTATAATAATCGAAGAAACTATGCACCTGCCGAGGAATCCTCCGCTAATTACCTTATACTTCCGTTCTCCTTCATTTCTCTTTATACTTTTCATACATGAACGTCTGATTGTTGAAACAGATGTTTCTGTCTTTCTTGAGAATGACGATAATGTACATCAAACACGTTAAACCTGGTTTCGATCATAATTTAATAAAACGAGTGTGACTAAAATTGGACAGGTTTTATCAGTAACGCAGTTCTTTTGTTATACGATTTCGACATTCGTCATAATCAGAATCATTTCATCAGCTCATAATCAAGACAAAATGTTTTCTCAACCTCTTACCTGTCCCTGATAACCGACTACGAGTACAATATGGGGAGCTAATGCCGTCGAATCGAAATCGAAACACGACCTCGAGTCGAGGCTAAAAATCGAACGACGCTGCGCTCGAATTAACGCTGCGGCGAGGGACATGGTGGTGGAACTGGTGTAATAATTGTTCCGTTAATTAACGCGGCAATGACGCGTTACGAAAGATTATGGTAGAGCGGATGGCATAAAATATCGGGCAATTAGTAACGCAGAACGGTTTTCAAATAACAACTTTCTTGTTGATTATCGCGCGGTGCTCGTAATTATCGTACATACGCACACAGCGGCCGATAGTGAAGCTGGCGCGCATTATTAGATGATGTAGACGGTGTTCGGTTTATACGCCGGGCCACCGAGGATCAGAAACAACGCAATAATGACGATAATGTATCGGTAGCCCGTCTAACATTGCGCAACCTACGTTCAGACGTAATAGCGTTAAAGGTGTCTATTTACTCCGAGACACGTGTCATTCTTGCTCGAGTATGGCTCATCCATGAACGACTGATAGTCAAAAAGTATTATCTCCACGAGTAAATACGAATCTCAGTTTCGATCTATGATTCATAACTCATTTCCTTTGTACCTTACGTTTTCTGATATACAATTTCGAATACAAGATCGATTATTTTATTTTTAGACGCACGTCATTAAAACAATAATATCTGAAACGTTCGTATAAAATTTTTATGAAGTAAGTAAGATGTGCATATTAAAAACAGACGTAGTCTTGCTGTTACTGAATGCCCTCTAAATAATTCGTCTGGCTCCGTAGACAGTGTCTAACACGCGAGCTCGCGTCGCGGAGATCAAAACGGAATATTTGTAAACGAGCGATGTAATTCACGGTGTGTAATTGGTCGCGACGCACGGATTCTTTTGGTGCGCAAAAATCCAGCAACGCGGGAAAAACGAGTCGAAGAAGAACAGGGAGAAGAGGCAAGGCAAATTGAAATAACGACAACGCAACGGGCTTTCGGGCAGCGCGCGCGTGTTCGTTCCCGCGCGA
Source organism: Ceratina calcarata (assembly GCF_001652005.2). Classification (NCBI taxonomy): domain Eukaryota; kingdom Metazoa; phylum Arthropoda; class Insecta; order Hymenoptera; family Apidae; genus Ceratina; species Ceratina calcarata. The sequence goes on along the minus strand of NW_017163090.1, from coordinate 1,032,006 downwards.
AAATCCAAAGGTTGAATCGCGTAATTATTACGAAGACGATTAACGGCCCCGACGACGTCGCGACGCCTAGCCCTTTTGTTCGCTACCCGCGCCGGCACAAACAAAGTTTCATTTTCCTCGTTTTATGCGGCGCCACAGATAATTAATTATATCAAAGTATTCTGAGAGATTTTTAATTGCTATCGAATATCCAGTTTTTCCTTTTCATTCGCACAAAAATTCTAGTCTAATTTAAAATGGCATGAGTAATGACTTTGATAATGAAGGAGTTGCATGATCGTTCATCATGGATTGTTATTCCTTATTTACTGTTAAGCATTTATTTCCCGTTTTATGCAGATTAATATCCGGAGGATCTTGAAACATAATCGGATTTAGAATTATCCCTTTCAACTCCAGCCGCGATCGGAATGCTTGAAAAGGCACCAGAAACGAGGCGAGCATTTAAATTCCCTGTTTAAATGCCGCACGCAGTGCGTTGTTAAATAACGCGCCATATACCAAGCGTCTTGATAACGTAATAACTCACCGAGTAATAAACAGAAAATAGCTCGGGGCGAACGGTTACCATAGTTACTAATGCCTGCGACGAGAATTCTCGAATTTTGCGGAAAGGCATTTTTGCCATTCTTCTTTTTCCCTTCCCATTCCTATCTATCACAATAATAATATTTTATTCACCTCCGTTGTCCGGTCGTATTACAAATTGCGCAAACAGGAAAAATAAACGATTTTGATTCCGGGTATATCCAATGAGAAATATATCAAACGTCGAACAGCTTTCACGTCGCTCGTCCGACTTTTGATTTACACGCTTCATTAAAACGCAGAGCCGAGCCACGAAGCAAAGAAGATCCACGAGATGCGCGGACCCGTTCGGTCATAAATCCTGCTGGATGAATAACCGATGCGGGAAGGAACGGACGGACGGTCGACGGATCGACCGCCGAACAGATCTCGAATTCGAACGCGGAGGAGAGAATAGAACGGCGGCGGGGCGACCGCGCGGGGTTTTGCAAACTTAATTGGCGGCCTCTCGGGCAGATTCACGCGGCCAGATTGCATTCTGATGCCAAAAGATGTGCCGTAGGATCGACTTTCCTTTTCGTTTCGCAACGAGGGCTGGCTGGCTCGTTTCGGCTATCGATACGCTCAATCGCGATATCGATTCTCGCGAGGATACTCTACCTACGGCGACGCACCGCGCCGAGGTTCGTTACGAAATCGAGGGGGGAAGAGGGGGGGTTCACAGCTGGCCCGATATATTTAAAAGCGAGACGATCTATTGGTAAACGGACCGGAATCTGGGCCGGTTACGACACTTGTCCACGCTGAATCGTTCGCCTGTGTCGAATGCCAAATTTCAAGAGAGCTTATCTCTTAATAACACTATTTTCCACCGCTGTGTTTCTAAAACTATATTTAATGAGCTAGAGATCACGATAATCTAAAAATATTCACTCTCATTCGACGTGTTCTAAAAGACGTTCAAGACTCGTCTGAGGGAACGTTTAGTTTTATTAAAAATGCATTCGAAGAACCAAGACGTCGGTCTGCTGATGATCAGACAAATTGGGATTGTAGCCCTGATGAATACGTACGTGTACAAAGAAAGCAAGAAGCGGGCTGAAGTTAATTGGATAATCTGAGTGAACAGCGTTCAGCGCTGATAAATGGTTTCTAGAGGTGAGGTCAACGGTATCGTAATCAGAGATGAAAGCCTGAGATGCGAATCTGAATTATGAGATGGATAATTACGTTGCACTGCATCGTGGATTGTTTAAATCAGATTAAATAAAGAATACGTGAATGTGATATGCACAGTGAACAATGAAACGCGTCGAGGTTCCTAAGTACGTTGTTTAAAATATGTAATTCCACCCATCCCTGAAACTTCTGATGTGAAAATTCGCGCCATGAAATTCCTATTGCGTTGGAGATCGGAAAAATGGTTGTAAATTTCGCTCGTATAAATTGTACGACGAAACTGGACACGTAGAGGCGGAATGACGAAAAGAGGGACGAGAAAAATACAGGCTTGTGCATTCGGGCTTGCACCTAGGCGACTATCGTGCAACGCGATACATAAAATACATATGTACTACGTACCCCTTTTATCAATAACGTTATGTGGAGCACATTGATTTAAAGCCGCACACCGTGCACCGACGCGACGCAGCGGAGGAACGGGGTTTACTCAGCGAACAATGTAAACTGCACACGTTACAAATTACAGCTGTCAACGAAGAGCCACTCGTTGAGCGCAAATGACGAACCGATCTTCACGCCCACTCGACCGTAAGTCAATATTTAAGAGTGAAAGAGCGTGACGTGTGGAAGAAAATTTCACCAGCTTTCATCTCTGTTAGTGGACAATAATCTCTTCCGATAGATTCCTGTTACGTATGAATAAATGTTTGTTACGGAAACTGATAGAGAACAAAAGTATATTCCATCTGTGATTTGAAAAATGAAAATAGTCGATCACTTTCCTATTCTTCTATGAAAGTAATCTTAAGTCTTAAAATTATAATTATTTTGAATGTGAATTTCTGATTGCATTGAAAAACGGTCAGAGCCACAAGTATAGGCAGAGATACACGTGTAAGAAATATTTCAACTGGGAATAAGCAGACAAGATTAGACAGTTATCAAATAAGCTTTAGAACCTGGTTCATTATCATACGCAAAGCGTTTTATCGAGGGCACAGGTATCAGTTTGTATAGTACCTGGCAAGGTACCTGGAGCAGAGAGTTTGCTTATCGCTGCTTCCTTTGGGTTTCCAACCGAAGGAATCTCGCGTGCAACGTACCATGGAAGTAGAACCGCTACATTATGTGACGAACAAACAGAAAGAAGCAATGGTTCTAATAAACGATTTCTGAGATCTCTAAAGCTGATACTGAAATAATTTCGAAATCCGTATAGAATCAATTTACAGAAAGTTTATGAATATAAGAAATACTCAGATCTCACAGCGGGATATGCATTTTATTATATAGTAAATTCATATTGCATTCCATCGTGCGTCCACAATAGATAAAGAATGATAAAGTCGGCGAACCCAAATTGAGCAAATTTACTCGATTATCTGTTGTTTACCCGCTCTGATTTCTGTGTCACTGTGAGTCGTCAAACAATTCGGGTTATCCGCGCAACCGGGTTACCTTGAAACAATTGAGAAACATTTCACTGATGAGGATTTCATCGACACGACGAGCGAACGGTGTATCGATGAGACAGTGAAAACGTCGATTCATCGTTAACGAAACAATTGTCGAGGATTCTAACATAACGACCTCGGAACGGCCGTCGGCGGACTTCCGGTTTCACTCCGAGTCCAACCGCTCATGCAACTCGCATCGCATAACGCGCGAGTAAGAAGCGTGGAACTCGCGTATTTAAAGAGGCGCACTCACTCGTGACTGACACCCGTGACTGATTAGGGTCATCCTCGGATTATTGAATGAAAAGGCACCACTGAGATTCATTCACAAGGACCAACGAGGAATGAATAGAACGACACTCGCGGCGTTTAGTGCGTACGCACTTTGGAGTACAGGTTGGAGCGAAGTACGAACCCTGACGAATGGGGGTCGAATCAGTGTAAAAGATCACCTTTCGACGCTTCATTCCGGTATGAAAAGATCAAATTCTCGCTCACAGATTGCAAAGACGTGAACACAAATTATAATCAAAAGGGAATCGGGACGCACTCGCGACGGCCGAGTCAACTTCCGGTTGATCCGACTCGTGTTCGCCTACCTGTTTGCCCGGTACTGTCTCCTTCTTCGCGTGCCGTGTTCTCCTAAATCAATCACACAAATGCGCACACAGAGAAGTAAGTATTTACGCACGGGTACCGCGTACACGTGCTCGGATACACACCTGCACGTGTTACTCCTCTCTCGGCGTTACTCCGGGTGAGGGTACGTAGACAGTGTGCACCTGCTTACACAGTCCCTTTAAACCCTGTTTTCTTTAATTCACTGACTGCCGCCGCGTGCCTGTTTACTCGCGTCCTCGCACTGATTCCAAGCTCGAACACCTTTGTATCCCTCGGATCCGATTCGCACGATTTTGCGAAGGTACGCGTATGCGTGTCGAAAGGGGTTGGCGGCGCGTGCTGGGTCACCAGTGTGTATATCACTCCCTCTCTTTCTCCTCAAAAGTTCTATATGTACATATGTGTAGAAGGGGGTGGCGCGCGCGTATGACGCGACGAGTACGCGACGACGGGATCTCTTTCTCTCTCTCTCTCTCTTTCTGGGTGTCGGGATCTGGACGCGCGTCGACGCTGATTACGGGCGAGAAACGTGATAACCAAGCAGGCGAGGAACGGTAACACACAGCTCGGTGTACCAGCGGAGACTGCCGGTGCCGGGTTCCTCACGGTCTCGCGGAGTGCTCGCTCGGCCAGCTATAGTAGAAAAAGATATATAGCGCACTCGCGTCGCGTGTGTATACGCTGGATTCTGAACCACCAGCGGGACCCAGAGAGTGGAGGGGCCGTGGATCAGGAAGGTCGGGGAGTATACGCGATAGTTTTCGCGGTGGGAGGAGAGAGAGTGAGGGAGAGAAAGAGAGAGAGAGAGAGAGAGAGAGAGAGAGAGAGTGATTCGTTTGAGGGGAGAACGAACAAGCTGGAGTGGCACCCGCTCTAGGCGCTATGACGTAACCCGAGTCATCCTGGATGTACACTCTCGATCACAAACTGAAGAACATCGTTATCATCGACACTGTCCGGTGTACAATTCGAAAAATATGATCCATTTATGAATAAGTTTGAAAGCCTCAGATTATTATAGGGTGCTAAAGAAAAGGTGGTTTATATGTATATTTGCTCTATAGCACGAATATAATTCTGGAATTCTTCTTTGATAGATCTATTCACTATTGTATTGGAATCATATTTCTTTGAGTCGTGCATGATTCAGACATTTTCATAACTGTCTCCTATTACTGCCGTGATACTTGTGGAGACGAGTGTACACGTGGAAGGGAGGCAACGAGCAACGGTGGCGCTGAGTGAACAGGAATAGTAGTAGGAGGGGTATAAAATGGAAGGGAGAGAGTGCAAGGGCGAGCTGGTGGGAGACAGTGAACGAAAAGAGGGGAGGATGGCGGTCATTAGTGCTACTGGGACACGGAAGCGAGTCCTCGCCACCCTTTCCGTCCCTACCGTTCCGTTTCGCGACCCGCCGCTGGTAACCACCTACGCTTTTCTATTTTTCTCTCTCTCTCTCTTTCTCTCTTTCTCTCGTTCACTCCGTATTCGTTCCCTGGCGATGCTCTCTCTGCGTGCATGCATGCACTCGTCGCACGCTGCTTCTTCCTCTTTTCTCCGCATGTTCTTCGTCCCGCTTCGCGACGCCTCGCGTGTCCGTGTATTATCTCTACGACACGCAGCTCTGGGGTGCGCCTGCAACCCGCGACTGCATACCAACCCCCTTCCCGCGGATCGAGACACGGACGAGCCACGACCACAGACGATTAAGCCGCGCTCGCGACCTCGTCCTTGCCAGCCAGCCAAGATCGGGGACGTTCGTTCGTTCTGTTGCAAGCAATCGAATTGAGCGCGGTTTCTTTGAAACGACACGCGGAACAGGATACATCGACCCTTCGTAGATCAGGATTCGAACAATTTATCATTTACAGTTGACGTAAGAATTGCAAAATTGAATTCCTGCATGTATGGTAAAATAAATAAAGGCAATGTTTAACTTATACTGTGAGACTTATCAAGACGCAGAAACTAATGAAAAAAGCCTGTATTTATTTGATCCGGGCCGATTTCTAAGCCGCTCCTAAAGTCTCCAATACTGAACCAGTCCTGAGCTCCATTTCCCGAAGTAAAAATAAAAAAAACCGCCACGGTTGATACCTCCGCTCGATAACAAGCCGAAGGCGACGGTGGCGGCCGCCGTGGCAACGGTGGCGGGATTTTCATAAGCAGATGCAAGGCGGTCGCAAAATACTTCCGTGGGAGTAAGGGAATCGATAGGAAGCCGGTCGACGTGGGATTTAAAGGCTCGTAATTGATTTCCTGCTGGTGGTCGCTGAAATTCCAGGCTGCAACGAGCACCCTTTACCCTTTCGGCCCACGCGTGTCCCGGGGCGTGGCGCGGAAGCCTTGCGACCCCGAGAAAATCCTGCGGGATAATCCCAGCCGAAGGACAAACGACTACGCCGCTCTGTTCGATGATTATATCGATTCTATCAAAAATAAAGAGATATATTTCTATATTTACAAAATTCAGTATCCACGTTTTCGGTTTGTCATAAAAATTCAATATTCCGCTCAGTTTTTTATTTACGCTCTAAACTATTCGAATCTTTTTCAATGGTAATCCAGATTACCGGAAGAAATCCTCTAACTATCAAAATACGAGATATTCGGGAATTGTTCTCTAAATATCCACGCAACGTAACAACACTGGGCAATATTGATCAGTTGAATCGCTGTACTGTGAACTTTGACATTTGCCGGTGAGCCCGGGCAAGAACATAGCAAATGCTATTTCCCTCGGAACGGTCGGGCTTTCGTTTTGCACGAAGATTCGAATCGTTACGATACCGAGGAGGGCGGGGGTCGATTCCTTAAGAAGCACGAGACCGTGGACGGACTACTATTCGAGTCCAACCCTTTCGAGGTTCGGAAGTTGGAAATATGTATATGTGAATCTATTTCGTTATATTTAACGTTCGTGTCGATTATCTATACACACATAGTTTTTATAACATTATAATTGTTTTATAATAAAAATATAATACTTTTTACTCTACTGTGATTTTTAAATTAAGAATACCATTCATAATCCTCATCCTTAATTATTCGTTTCACGCTTCAATCAGACATTATCTTTTAATATATGTTTTTCAGATTGCTTAATTGTCAATATAATTAAATATGATGTTATATCATTTTACCCCGAATTTACTGGATAGCATCGTTAGTTCTTTATCGACTACAATGTCGATGAGGGAGATAACCGAGTTTCTACATGAAACTACCGCAAAGTTTGGCGTTAAGGAGACTTTCAGCTAGCTTAGTCGTCGTTCCTTTAAATTACGACTTTAAAATCTTTTTCACAGCAGGCGACAATTTCACTCAAATGTCAGTGTGCCAAAGCCAAGTTCCGCGATCCCCAAAGCGAAACTGGTGACAGAAGCGGAAGCGATCTCACTCATTCGAGACACCGATTTAATCAAAGCCGCGGGTCTCGGCTGTTTTCGACGACGAACTTCCTCAACGAAATAACCGTCAAACCGAACGAAGGAGGGTGGAACGCGACGACGGCGACAGGTCGTTTTTGGGTCAAGGCTGCGATACTGTCACCCTCGCACGTGCCTTTGTCCACGTTCCTCAAGGTGATTCCCGGTGAATTCCAGCTGAATCAGCACCGATTCTCGGTTTCCGACTATTGACAGCTGACGTTTCAACCACGCCGCCGTATGCAATTCCATAATTAGAAACTGCGCGTTAATTAGGGAACGCGAGGCAAAAGTGGAACTTTTAGTCGTATAGTGCTTTGAAGTTCGACGAGTGAAGTTTCGTTTCTCAATGATTACGAGCTCTGACCTTTCGTTCAGGGGGAGTATGATTCGAATTCTGGGCCAGTGAATCAAGATACGATTGAGATAATAAAGAAGTTATCCAGAATATTTTCAGAAACTGTGATAGCCTTTGTCATGAAGTCAACAAGTACAATTCTCCTACTTCAAAAAACATCGCAAAGTATTGGCGCATGATCAAAATTTTATGATCGATCGAATACTGGATATATGCATTTATACTTCAAGTAAATGCTACGTTGTATCGTAGACAGTAGTCCGTGGAACGGGTTGCACAGTGTTCCAGGATAATCAAGAGGCATCTCTGGGAACGTCTTGTACGGTTCACGGTATCTCGCGCATTATAAGCGAAGCGCGTATCTTGGCTGCGTGCGACACTTGCGTGACACACCGGTGTGCACGTTCACAGACACGGAGCGGTGGTAAGCGTCGCCGATAGGACGTACAATTTAATTGAAACACGCTTCCTCGTTCATATGCATACGTGTATGCGATTAACGTGCGTGCTGTTCGCGAGAGCGGAGAGTATGCGTGTGACTTGGAACAGCGGTTAACGGGCGTGAAAATTCACTGTGTTTCTTGTTGATAGTATGCTAAGTAGCCTTGTGGCTTATAATTTACCAGACAGTTGCACTACGAAAAAGGTTTGCTAACTCGAAAGACAAAGAGAGATTACATTAAATGTTTTGCAAAAGTAATATTAAAAACAGTAGCTGACTGTACTTTTATATAATTATATTGGAACAAGTGTCTGACGCAGATAAAAATTATACACCGTCCGTTTAAAAGGTATCACGTTTAAGGAGGCAGGCTGTTAAATGTTACGGGAATTCTCGGGAAAGTAGTTAAGGTCGGTATTAGGTCAGACACATAAATCTATAAACGAAAATGTAATGCGAGCCACGTAGGTGGGTATATCAACAGCAGTTTATCCTATAATCGTCGTATACGAAAATTCAATTTCCTTCGGAATGGAAAACGGGTATCGACGTTGAAGAACACTCGAGGATAAATGGCTACTGTTCAAAAACGGGACGCGACCGATGCGACCGGAGGAGACGGAAGGAACGGGAGTCAGAAACTTGGCGAGTACGTTTATTTTCCATCTGGTGACCGGACCCGCATAATCTCGAATGAATATTATCGATCTGGACCGGGAGATACTAGGGAGCCAGTTTGGAACGGACGCATCATCGAACGCCAATACGATTGCCTTCTGGATGTGCGCGCTCATCGCCGTGGACCGTGGGACGAGTTTCGAAACTCTCTCGGCACTTATCGCGGACCGGTAAAGGAGAACCTGTACCGTACGATTCTAAGGGCACGGCGGAGAGAAACAACGGGGCCAGGAAACCGAGCACCCAGCTGTGGTGGCTGTTGGCTCCGGAAGCATCCGCCTTGAGTCGAGAGCAGCTTATATCTTCCTGACGGAGATCCTGTGCCAGAACAGACGAGGTTCGACTGTGCGCACGCCAATTTTGCATGATCGCGGCTTAACTCTTTAGCGTCATTAATATCTATCACAATGTTTCTTGCCATTATCACTGAAATAGCTACACAGAGTGAATCCTTTATTTATTGATTTTAGTGTAGAGCCTTGAATGTCGGTTTGATAAAATAATAGGAATATATTTCTCTCGATGAGTACTGTGTTATGATAAATGTGTAGAGAATATTGTATGAAATATTATAAGAATTATTATATGACGCATAATATTAATTTTTATTAAAATATTTATAACTGGCAGTGCATGATGCAAATGGGTCAAACACCATTTCGTAGATTCAACTATGTTTTTATTAAATATACCTTCTCTGTATCTTCCCATGGGAATTTCGAAACTGAAGTTAAATTATACGTTTACAGTTCCTATTGATTATGCAATTCTTGCATGAGAGGAAGTTGATACTGTTGAATTTTTCTATGAATTCCACCGGTCGATAAGCGTTTCCTGTTCGATAGTGATTGACTTTCTTTCTCCGGTTTCCGGGCATTGATAATCGAGGTCAGAGGCGTGTGACAGGCCCATGATTCGAGGCATTCGATACGAAACCCGCGGCGTGACGTTTCCAGTCAGGGATTTTCAGAACGTCGACGTTCTGGTTGGAACGCGGATTCGGTCCGCTGCTGCAAAATAATTCGGTTTTCCGTGTCGGCAAAATTGAAACTTGTTTTCGGGGCGTGCGGGCCTGGTCGACCGATTTCAAGCTGTTAGGGTGTCATAACTTTGATGAATGGTTTGTCACGTTGCGAATAGATCCGACCAGACATGATAGAGAGACAAGTTATACATTTTAAAATAAATACAATTAATCGATTTAAGAATAATAATAATTGTTTGAGCAATTTTTTCCTTTCGCAACGTCCTTGTCTTTAATCTCGCATTTTTCCAGTTATTTTAAGCTAACAATAATTTCTTATTTTGTGATGTATATCATATAAAAAAAATATTTCAATCATATGTATTATATCGTAACGTGTTTTAAACCCACATCCAGCAGTCGTATCAATCAATATTGAGCTTGTATTCAAAACTCGTATCAGGACCGATGAAGAAAATCCATTCTCGCATTGAATGCTATGATCCGAATAAAATCAAATTTTCTCATAATATTTAACAGCGGGCGTGACATCGTTATCAGTTTTCCTCTGTTCTTGGCATATTCGTGATATAGTCACGGCAAGGTTTAAAAACTGTTGGTGGATAGTAGAAAAAAATGTACGGGCGAAGAACACGTCGCCGAGGTATGTGGGGTGGAACGCGATCGCGGCGCGCGACGTGCGCGCGTACATACTAACGAGATATTTCATAACGGCAGATTAGCGGGTTCCACGGTTCCATAGTCCCCGTGGCGGCAATTAATCCAGAAACTGCGAGCGGGCGCAGCCCCGAGCGTACGAACAATTTACTCGTGTCCCCTACCGAAATTAATTTCACTCGTTTCGACATCGACGCTTCACGGAAAATCGCTTTGTGACCTCTTTTTTCTCTCCTCCCTCGTCTCGCATCGCCTCGCTCGGAATCGGGGATTGAAATACACTTTTTTCCGCTTCGCTCCTCCGCTTCTTGTCTACGCGTTCGATCACGCGTACCTGCTCCGCTTGGACAGGAAATAAACGCTCCCCTCTGCTCGTTTGAAATTCGTAGTAATTATACCCTTGCACGGAGCGACATAAAATCCGAAATGAAATAAAGAGAATTCAAAAGTTCGACGGACGTAGACTCGATTTCGTACGTCCTCAATTGCATTGTACATTATTTACTCGTTAAACAATAGAGATTGTTCCAATTTAAATTTCGGCTTGTTTGTAACAATTTGGAACAGGCAGCAGTAACCGCTGAAACGAAATCCGTCGAGCCTTCTTCGGTTGGACGATTTAATCCACGAATTGCAGTTTCCGTAGCCACATCAAACGGATTGCACGTAGTAAACTCGTTTAATTCAAGAATTAATTGCGTAAGCAATGAAACAGCGATCGTTATCTTCCTACTGAAAGCGTTTGAATTATTTACGTTAAGTACAACGTTGCCGATTCTGTTAAAGTGTCGCGTACTTCTTTAAGTATAGCAATATGTATCATAAAAAAATATCTGGCTTCAACTTGAAACAGATTTACGTTTCACTGTATTGTAATAAAAAGTTTTCAGACGATTGACCTCGTATTTTGCACAATTCCATCCTTCGCGTAAATAACTTCGTGCGCAGCAGTCAAATGAGCCGTGCAATCGGAAAGTAATAAAATCGAACTTCTTTAAGGTGCTAATTACTCAGAAACTGTTAATTGGCGAGGAGACCGGAGCGTCGGTTGGTCGCTCGCAGAATTTCATTATATTAGGATGAATCGACGGACCGTGGATAAAGTTGAGTTAAGTAGAATTTAATGTGCCGAAAGGTTTAAACGAGGTGAGTCCGTGCTTACGCGCGCGACGATTCCATAGTTCACGTTTTTCATTATTAAGCCGAGCCCGGCGTAAGAATTATGATTTCGTTTATGATCAATCGAACAAAAGTGAAGCAAAAGTGATGAGTCTACCATCGACGTCTGGCAGGAATTTCACACCTCGCGGATCAGAAATGCGCATTTAGTTTCAATATCTTCTGTTCTTCTGAAGAAACTATATTGATTCCTTTTACCACATTTTTTTTTACTATTACTAAAAGCAATATTTAAAATCATTTATATAATAAAAATAGCTGCTTTTTCGACAAATTTCATCATTTCAATTCGCGATAATTAAATTCAATAAAATCAATAGATGAAGCGTTTTTATCTTCCAGCGATCGTTCAGTTCAAAATTACCTTCTCAGCAGTGATGAAGTATAAAAAAAGAATCTGATCGATGAACAGTAATAGAACATGAAAGCGACCCTGGTGCAGTATTCATCGCATGCTAAAAATACAGAACTTCTACCAAAAGATTGCGCTCATCGTTTCCTACGATTTTACTAATCATTCTACTTCACGACTTAATCAGTCAAAAAGCATTCGCAATAATCCTGATATGTACTGAGCGTATGAGAGAAATAAAAAAAATTTCGCAAGTTTTGTTAATACTCCGTTATCTACTTTATAATCATACGCAGTGAATGGAAAACAGTCTGTGTCATGTTTTTTTTAAACATTAAGCGTACAGTGTCATACGATCAAATGCGAATGAAAGGATTAACTTAGTTGAGTAATAATCGACTTTCAATGATAACAGCACCGTTTCTTACCCGGCTGAAACGAGTTATAAGCCCGGTTTTCGCGTCAGGCCGCTTTGTTTATCGCGAGAGCCAACGCACCAGACCATTTCAGCTTATCCACCCTCGCCTCCCGAGTCCTAGGTCCGTTCCGGGCGTAGCGTTCGCGAACAAACGATACTCTTTCTGCCCGGCGAAACACGGCAGATTCGTGACTATGAAAAAGAATTGCCGCCCACACCCTCCGTTCAGCACCGTAACAAGAGCTTAATCTGTGCAGCTTTCCTCTCTTCCCGAGGAGTCACCCCCACGTTTGCACGCTGTAGCGGACGATGCACACAACTGGGACCGGATTATGTCCCCTCTCCCAGTCAAAGATAGCCGGTAGAAATGGAGATGAATGGGTTTAGGAAAATACGCCATTCTTTCGTGATACTCCTTTTTTTCACTGTTTCTTTTTAAATATTATGAAACAGTGAATCGGAGTATATTCTTATTTTCCACAGTTGAAATCTAATTAATAACTCGAAGTTACGCATCTTATAGTAAGAAGAATGATTAAGTCTTTTGACCATATTCAGAAAAATGTCTTCGGAAAATGTTCACCGAATTAAAGCATCTTGCAAAGAACGATGTGACGCAAAATGACGGGCGAATCCTCTTTCTTCAGATATTATTAATCCATGCCAAGGCCATGTTCAACCCTTTCGCAAGAAGGATTACGTCCGTAATACAGCCTCTTCCCGTTGATCCCCCGTCACGGTTCTTTCTCCACAGGTTCCTTCCCGGGCTTGGTTCAGCCGCACCGATGGCACGCGAGCGTCCAGGGGTGGCGCGCACCCCTTCGCGCCCAAACCGAGGCGAAGTTGGCGGCGATACGTAGGTGGGAATGCATGCTCGCGCTTACTACTGCGAATTGGGTCACGAGGCAGCCGCGTGGGGTCGACGGGGGGAGAAAAATACCGGGCGGCGGGCTACGAGAATGACGGAGGTGACGGGCGGGCGGTGGGTCTGCATCGATCGCGATTGTTCCGCGAGCTCAACTTTTGCCAGGTCGCCGGCGAGGGTAGTAGTAAACAAGCGTAGGAAGGCGAGCAGTGGTTTTGTTCGACGGGGAAGATCCAAGAGAAGTTTTTTCTTTGCGTCTCTTTTGCACAGTTCCCTCGCTTTGTTTCCTTCGGCATTATTACTTCGATTCGATGCTCGTCACGGCGTTCCTTTTCAACCTGCACCTTTCTTTTCTCTCGTTTCCAACTTAGAAAAATGTTGCAGTCGTGGGCGAGTTTCCTGCTGATGGCAGTCATTTGTTCTATCGTTTCACAAGTCGATTCTCATTTTTTCAAAGCTGCAACTTGTACATCTGTTCTTCTCAACTACGTTTTAATATCTTCTGCGTTCCGAGGATTTGTGATTATTATACTCCAGACTTTTTTTTACGGAGCAAACGCTTTGCTGTTCCATCAGTTTACCGTGAGTGAACTTGTTGAAAATACGGGCATTCTGGTAGCTTTATGAATTTTCTGTTTTACCGTTTCTTTCTGTTGATAAACGTGGTAATATAATAATGGAGTAACTGCTGCAACGTTTCGCTTCTCTGTACTATTTTTTAATCGCTGACCGACATTTTTACGAACCCAAAACAGTACATAAATATTTGTTTTTTATTATATCTTTACGCTAGGTTGTATGCATACGCCATGAATATGTATATTAACAAAAATGGTAAAAGATATATGTGTCTATGACCTGCCTCGTACCTACGTTTTACTTCTAGTTTCTCTTTTAGGCAAGCTAAAAAAAGCTGTAATTCTCCAACTGTGAAAGTAGACTATAAACGAGTTCGGAGCCGATAAAAAAATGGCACTCGCAAACTTTATATACTTCCCGGATAATTTGCTTCGCTTGTACACAAAATCGTATTTTCCTTCTCGTTTCAAGTACCAAATTAGTACTAATAATTCAGAATGTAATTCGCAGCTAGAGTGAATCGAAGATGCATTTTCATTTTATAAATTGAAATACTCTTATTCCAGTTGTATCGTTTATATACAATTTTACTTGAGACAAATTCCGACTCAGAAGAAGGTCAGATTAAACAATTTTTTTGTACAATTTTCCACAACCCAACGAGCGTACGAATTCCGGAAGACAGGACCGGCACGATTTTGCGGGAACGTTGCTCATGAAAAATTACTGAAAATCGTACGGAGAATTCGAAGTTTCGCTGCATCCTTCGCACGGACTCGAGTCTCGTCGCAACCCGTTGGAATATCGATTCCCTATTCCCGAATGGATCATTCCTTCGGGAATGGCGGATGCGATTTACGTCACGAGCCCCCGAGTACGTTTATTTCCCGCACCGTACGCCGCGTGTCATAACTGTAAAACCGAATAGCGGAAAATTTATGTCGTACCAAGTACGCCATCAACTTTATCTCAAATCGTGTGAGTGCGTCATACTCTCAAATACGGATCGCCTAATAGGCGAGGGCAACAAATATCTTGACATCGTGCTATTATCAATTTTATAATTAAAAACCTAATCAAATGAATTATTTAAATAAACATAATTTTCTTTATAGCAGGTATAAACCTGTGTAATGTATGTTCGTGAATAAACGGAGAATTCCTTATCGGTTTTATAGCCACAACACGCAGCGGGAATTCATAGTTTTATAAAGCCGTATCACTCAGTTTAGTGGCGAACCTGACGAAGGAGAATCGTCGCGATAGTGTTTGCACAGGACGAGTCTTGCCAGTTCCTGAATGGCAGACGAGCTAATAAAAGTCGGTAGAACTCACCGAGAAGAATTTTACCCGGTACGGTGGCGTTATGCTAAACGTTTTCATTTATCTCCGCCTGCCGGATAGGACGGATGCTGAAGAAATTTTCTTTCTCGTAGATTACTTTATGGACATTACGGCCGCCGCGTCTTGAATATCGTGTTCCGGGTAATTATTCCGTTACAGTTTGTATGATTGACCAATTCAAAGTTTTATGCACGTACTTGCGTTTCAAGAATTACACTTAAATGGAGGATCGTTAGGTACAGAAATTGGTTACAGCGTGGGAGTACTCGCTCCAGTCAGGACTCAGTAATTGGAAAAATTGAAGATCGATTTTCAATGCACACTGCCCTGGCAAAGAGAGGAATAAATTTCTGACGAACCATTCCCGTCAGTGCTTTTCCTGTCGCGCTTTATACCGTTCGCTCGCTTTTCAACGACCTTTTCCGTTCACGTCCTTCCTTCAAACTCCCTTCATACACCGGCCCCGCTATTTTTAGAAACGTTACGGCGAGTTTCCAGAAATCAATCTAACAATCTATTGTCGTCTACTTACTAGTGACGGCTAGAATTGCTACTTTTGAATCGCGAATGATTCGATCACGTCCGTTCTCAGTCACACTGGCTTTTCATATTAATTCGTGATTTTCGTGATCACTAGTGGTCGATGTACAAAGAGCAGAACCTGCTATTTACCTCACACTAGTCGTGACCGAGTATAATCGATCGATTTAAAGTAATAGGTGAAACTATGGATCTAAACAACGGGGCATAATAGAAGGGGTGGACTTTCAAAGATGAAAGGCAAGCAAAATCATGTAGGATGTTTTAAAGATCAGAAGTTATTTGAAGTTACTTTAACAGATATGAATATCGTGACTATAGCAAATCCATACACAATCGTAATCATCGTAAAAAATCATGATTAATCCTTTCGAACACCATCTTTTTTACTTCGTCACTCACGGAGAATCTGCGTCCCTCGATTTAACTTCCATTTCCTCACTTCGAATTCGACTCATGCTTCGCTGTCGATTTTTACAATATTTTCGTTCGGTATCCACTCCGGCGCTGACAGTTGTCGATCCTCGTTAGACACAGCGAATGCGCGCGGAGATTTTATAAATTTTGCAGCGACACGAAATCGATTGATGTTTCAAGAAAAGATTTTTTAGGTGAAATTAATCGGTCTTTATAAATAAAAAATTCATTTTATATGTAATTATTATTTTCATATTTTGTTTAACTGTCTTTTCATATATCTAGTAGTAATATTACTATTATATTTCAATGGCATACGAAGTAGCAAAAAAATACTGTTTGTTAAGTAAAGGAGTCCACAAACTGAGAGCAACCTGAAGGGTTTAACGGAAGCCAACAAAGGGAACGGGAGAAGGTTGAAACTCATGAATACTAAAAAAGCCACGTTATTAATGCCATCTGGGGAAGTCGCAGCGATATTAGGAGCCGCTTACAACGATGCTTTAGCGCGGACCGGTTTATTACAAGGTTCGTTCCAGCGCAGAGAGCGAGAAGCGGATTGAATGAAGAAAACGTAGAAGGGAGAAGAACCTAATGGCGAAAACCAAGAACGCGCCCGGCCATCTCGGTAATGGAGACCACCGTCGGCTATTATAATAATCGTAAATGCGGAAACCTGCGCGCAGCGTGTCATCAAATGAGTTTCTTCACGATAATAAGAACAATGGTTACTGGCATTCCGAATGATCATTTCTTCTATCAATTAATAATTTTAAACGACCAAGTAGTAGGGAAGGAAGGAAATTTAATAAAAGCACACAGGATGAATTATAAAATCAGTTTCTCACGTACCTTACTAAGTATTCTGGGAGTCTCTCGCGCCCGGATCACAGCATCGCCTGGAAAAACAGAACGGAATCAGTTAAAACAAATATAAAGGCAAACAGAACAGTGGAAAGCAGGCGGAGAGGGAAGAACCGGTACAATTTTTCAGAAGAGCGTATTGGGCGAGGGTGTATGTAGCATCGGAGCTTTATCACTGACGCCGGTACCTACATATACCCTCGGTTTGTCGATTCGATTCGACAATCGGGAGCGGATCGCGGCGCGCTGGCCAAAGTAAATAAATGGGCGACAAAACGAGCGCGTGTATCGTTTGCTCGGTAGCGAAGCCGGAGCGTGTTTCACGAGCGAATAATGTTATCGGTGATCGCAGGCGGCTAACGATACAGCGAATGCGCGAGCGCGCGCGCGCTCTTTTGAGCGGAGAGTGTGCGCGGATTAATTGGCAAACTTCCGGTATAGCACGCTTCCAACCCCACGAGCGACTGGAACGGGTTTAGTTATGCGCATAACGGATGCACACCGGGCGTAGCTTCCGCGTGTAAATTAAGTGGCGACTGTTCGACCGACCATCACTGCCGATTCGTCCGACCGAATAAAATATGGAAAATTTCGCGACTCTCGTTAGCGTCGACGATCGGTGATCCGTTCTCTCCGAAAACGGACGTGCGATTAAAATAATCGTGGATAAAGAGAATAAAGATAGAAAGAATATATGATTTATCATCCACTAGATGATCATTGCTATTATTATTTATAAATGCTGGAATCGATTTTCCTTCATATTTAGTACGAATACAATATCGGTGTAGAACGTGAACGAGTAATTTATGATACGACACAATGGTTCGATCTATATATAAATCGTTCAGATCTTGTAAATAACCTGTCTAAAAATATCTAGTGCCTTTCCCTCGTCCTTCGCTGCTCTTTAGAACGTCTAGTAGTGAAAGTGTCTAACGGCGGTCAAGGAGACGCTTCATTTCAATCCTGACGCGACGAGGTGTAAAATTTAAATTCCGGAGTACTGGGAGATACCGTATCAACGTCGATGAATACCTCGCAGTCACATTCGACGCGAGGGGTGATGTTTCCTGGATAGAAGCGAACGAAGGAGGTTCGCCTGACCTTGGAAGTACGTTTGAAAAATTGGTTGGTTGACGATTTCGGATGAGAAAGGCGAGCAGCTTACGCTGTGCTCAAATCGATAAACGTGTACTCTCCCCTTCCATCTCCCGCCTCTACCGCCTCTGGACTACCCTTAAGAGCGAGAACGTGAGATGGCGGTTAAAGGTCAAGGCCGAGCTATTTCCTGCACGACCGAGCCTCGAATCTCGGACGGACTTGCGAAGATCCATCGAGAGATACATATAGGGGGATGAATCTGCGTGGATATCCGAGAAACGAAATGAAAACAGTCGAGCGAAAGGTTATCGTTCACGTGGAATATATAATATCATTTCTCTCTCTCTCTCTCTCTCTCTCTGCTGTATTTTCTCTTCTATATTTTTGGTAAGGCTTCCATGCATTACTAATAGAGTTAGGTGAAACACGCTGTTCATTAAATTCTCACGTACTATTGGAATTTAATAACGAAGCACAGATCTTAAAATGAGCTTGGTAAAAGGGAAAAAGGAACCGGGAAAGGATGTCAGGACAGAAAATTCGCGGAAAACGTAAACGAACAAGACGAAAGTTCAAGGAACTCGCGAAAGAAATCACGGCGACCGGAAGCGGGTCCGTTTGGAAGTTTGCAGACGTCAGGAGAGGGTAGCGTGAGTTAGAGCCGGCAAATGCAAAGTTATGGCTTGCAGAACACCTTAAACAGTCGTAAAATATGAGACTGCGACGAGCGACGCTTGGCCCATGCCATGCGACCCCCCTGCCTTCCGTCCTCGGAACCAACCCCCGCCGTTCTTTGGGTCGCCTCTGCGGGGAAAAAGATAGCAAAGGGACTACTAAGGAGACACTGGAGGGTAGGGGAAGAAAATATTGCAGCTGTTGAGCATCCCGCGGGCGCGTTTTTCTCCTGGGTACAAAGACCAGTGACAAATTTTAAGGATCACCCTCTTGGCGAGAATCGGTTTCCGAATTTGCAATGGACTAACTCCGATATCGATTTTTCTTGCCACCTTCAATTATTCTTTTCTTAATTTCTAGTTTCTCCTTTAAAATCATCTTCATTGATAATGTTTTTGATTACATATGCTCTTTGACTTTAACGAATATTTAAAAAAATAACATTCTTGGACAATAAAGATGGCAACGATATTTTTGCATTTATCATATTTATTTGAGACTGTCTTGAACAGGAAATGTGGTTTTGGAATAATGAATGTAGCGTGAACGGAACGCAGCGAAATTTACTGTTTTATTACGTGACCGTCGTGTTTTTGTGAAACGGACAACCGAGTCTTCGCCTTTCCTCTCTTCTTTCTTTTCCTCGCGGAAAGCACGACAGGATTCGTTCAATTTATCCTCATTCATAATTCAACTGATCCGAGACGCGCTCCTTGCGAGACGTTTACTTAACGAAAGAAAGCAGCTGCGCGATCCGGGCGCTAGTATTTCGCGAATCCAGACATTTTATTTGAAATTCATCTGCTGTGATTGAGGAGCCAAGTCCCCAGTAAAGTTGAATTCAATTACATGGGTGAGATATTACCTTTTGAAATTCTTCGCCTTGATTCGTCAAAGGTTCCTTGAATAATATCTCAAGTTTATTCAGTTTTTAATGATTTTTTTATTGAATTTAAAAATACTAGAAAAATCTGAGAAAATATTCATAAAAATATAGAATTATTTAATAATTTTATTCCAGCGAATTAACACCTTTCCCTATGTCCCGTTTCAGGAACCTTCTCTCCAAACAAGTCTACCTTAAAAGGGGGATCAACATTCTGCACGCAGCATGAGTTTAAACGTGTTCCTCATTTTTTTAACCGTGTTGGCTTTTATTAACGCAAACGCGGAGGTGAACGAGGCAGCCAGTTCCTGTTATCCTTAAGGAGCCCACGGGAAGCCTTTAAACCGGCAAGATGGCTGACGATGCGTAGGTGCACGCCCACGCGATCGTGCAGCCACCACTTTTCAGTTTTTCATCCCACTTTTCCGTCGGCCTGGCTTGCGTCAGCCACCGTTGCGCGGGTCGACAACGGGAGGCAAGAAGTGGCCAGCTTTGCATAAGAGGGAAAACATTGGCGCCACTTTCGCGTCTTCCCTACTCCTTCTCCCCTCCCGTGTTCGCGTGTGACTACGTTTAATGGGGAAACGATGTAACGCGGTCCGATTTTGGGACAGGGCCGCGATTTTTGGTCCGGGGAAGATTTGCAGCCGCGAATGTGGTCGATGATGAGGCGGATTCGGTAAATTCTGAGGTCAAAGCGGTTTCGATGGGGTAGTTTTAGGGGCGGATGGGTTGTAGCGGTCAGTATACGGTGTTTTGTTGCGGAGAGGGGTTGCTGGAGTATGTAGAAGCGGCTGTCGGTGGCATTGATGCATTGTTCACTTTCAGCGATTCACTCTTGATTTACGAATTACTTTATCAAAAGATTAATTTGACAAAAATCAAGTCTGAGCTTAATTTTCTGTGCACATAACTCATTTCCTTAATACAAAATATTTCCTCGAACGTCATCAATTTGCTGAACAAACATTTATCTTCCGGTCAATTCTTCGAGGATTAGAAGATAATTCCACGTTAAGACGATATAATCATTAAAGTCAACCCTTTCTCAACCCCTACGTTCGTCCGGAATCCTCGTTCCATCCTGACAATCACTGGACGAATTTATTTACGGGTCGTTAACATCGTTGCCTTTTCTGAGCCGACCCTTTTAATGGCTCGTTACCGTTTGCTCGCAGAATTATTGATTCGCGACAAGATCTCGTAGCTCTGGGTCGGTCGGCATTCGCCCTCTCGTTTGCGGTCTTTGCGGTCCGGAATGTGATCCGCTTTTTGAAGAAGGTTGTCCAGGAATAATTTCATTGCCCGTCGAGAAT
>NW_017163090.1:942503-1009477 GCF_001652005.2 Ceratina calcarata | reverse complement strand
ATTTTATTCCAGCGAATTAACACCTTTCCCTATGTCCCGTTTCAGGAACCTTCTCTCCAAACAAGTCTACCTTAAAAGGGGGATCAACATTCTGCACGCAGCATGAGTTTAAACGTGTTCCTCATTTTTTTAACCGTGTTGGCTTTTATTAACGCAAACGCGGAGGTGAACGAGGCAGCCAGTTCCTGTTATCCTTAAGGAGCCCACGGGAAGCCTTTAAACCGGCAAGATGGCTGACGATGCGTAGGTGCACGCCCACGCGATCGTGCAGCCACCACTTTTCAGTTTTTCATCCCACTTTTCCGTCGGCCTGGCTTGCGTCAGCCACCGTTGCGCGGGTCGACAACGGGAGGCAAGAAGTGGCCAGCTTTGCATAAGAGGGAAAACATTGGCGCCACTTTCGCGTCTTCCCTACTCCTTCTCCCCTCCCGTGTTCGCGTGTGACTACGTTTAATGGGGAAACGATGTAACGCGGTCCGATTTTGGGACAGGGCCGCGATTTTTGGTCCGGGGAAGATTTGCAGCCGCGAATGTGGTCGATGATGAGGCGGATTCGGTAAATTCTGAGGTCAAAGCGGTTTCGATGGGGTAGTTTTAGGGGCGGATGGGTTGTAGCGGTCAGTATACGGTGTTTTGTTGCGGAGAGGGGTTGCTGGAGTATGTAGAAGCGGCTGTCGGTGGCATTGATGCATTGTTCACTTTCAGCGATTCACTCTTGATTTACGAATTACTTTATCAAAAGATTAATTTGACAAAAATCAAGTCTGAGCTTAATTTTCTGTGCACATAACTCATTTCCTTAATACAAAATATTTCCTCGAACGTCATCAATTTGCTGAACAAACATTTATCTTCCGGTCAATTCTTCGAGGATTAGAAGATAATTCCACGTTAAGACGATATAATCATTAAAGTCAACCCTTTCTCAACCCCTACGTTCGTCCGGAATCCTCGTTCCATCCTGACAATCACTGGACGAATTTATTTACGGGTCGTTAACATCGTTGCCTTTTCTGAGCCGACCCTTTTAATGGCTCGTTACCGTTTGCTCGCAGAATTATTGATTCGCGACAAGATCTCGTAGCTCTGGGTCGGTCGGCATTCGCCCTCTCGTTTGCGGTCTTTGCGGTCCGGAATGTGATCCGCTTTTTGAAGAAGGTTGTCCAGGAATAATTTCATTGCCCGTCGAGAATGGGGCATCTCTTGGCAAAACGGTTTCCGATTAATTAATTATAGTGTTTCATATGTCTCGATTTTATTTTATTATTTAACAACATTGTTCCACATTTTTATCAATTAACCAATAAAGAAACTATCACGTAGACTGAATTTTCTTATTGGATTGTAATATGTATTACCAATTCTACTGTTATCGTTATCAACGATCATCAATTCCCGGTTCAAGGAAAGTTAAGGAATTTTGGATAGGGGTTGGAAGGGTTAATCATTGGCTGCTCCGTAATCGTGTCAGTGGTTCCATTGTCGTGGCGCTATCTCCCGTTCTCCAAGGGTTTCCCGCGGCGTTTGATTGTCATCGTCATCCTCGTCGTCGTCGTCGCCACCGCTGCCGCCAACGACGACGCCACGCGTCGACGAACCGGCGTCGTTATTGACGAGGCGCTGTGACCTGTATTCGGTAACTGCGACGACGCTCCTCGTCGCTCCATGACTCTCTCGTTCCTCCCGCGGCTATTCGACAAAGACGATCAGCTGCGACTGCTTGGTTGGGTTCTACGAGCAACGAGAGAGGGAAAGAGAGAGCGAGAGAACGACGACGGAATCGCAACCGGGGCGATTCTATCGAGCGGCCTTGAACGGACCATCACTCCTGAAACGATGCACACGTGCCTCCTTCGGGATTCTGACATTGATTTTCCTCAACTTTCAGAATATGAGAAGGCGGTTCACGTTAGCTGGTTTACAACAGGGAAATATTTGAGGAAGGAATCTTGTCATCAAATACCGTAACAGTATGCTTAGTAGGAATTTAGATCTACAAAATATAAGACATTGAAACTTGTATTCGGGCTAATTTTATGTTCTTGAAATAAAATATCTATCAATATATATTTTAATTCAATTGAATTTGCAGTATGGTATAAAAGAACGAACGAAACTTAAAATGTAGTAAAAATTTTTCTATCGACAGTAGAACGTGAGACTGGAAGAAGATAGTAAAGCTAAGAAACTCTTCCAGCATTAATCATTACATTTTTCCAAGCCACTAGCGAAGTGACTCTCACTCCACTATGAGGGCGGGTCGCCTGCTCGCGGAGGGTGAACTCTCGAGGATTGTCCCAGTTGTAAATGGAGTTTACGATACGTCCCGGTCACAATGCCGGTTCTCGCGAAAAGTGGAGTTATTTGTCGAGGCACGCGAAAGCCCGCGGAAATAGTTTCCGCGCGGCTTCAGACGTTATTGATTTTCCGCGGTTTTCCCGCCGCTCTTTTTCCGCGCGTTATGTATACATATTCTCGCCGCCACGATTTCGCGCCTCGCCTTACTCCGTGTCACATTCTTCGCCTTTCTGCCAGTTACCTTTTCCGCTGCGCCGAAGAGAAGCGGAGGACGAATCGAATTTCGTGTCGCGGGAGGAAGGAAAGTTCGCGACGAATACGAAGGGCTGCGATGGCTTCGGAGAAAAATAGAGGGACAGGTCGTTTAAGTTATGTAAATGGAAAAATGGCGGGGCAAATCGCTTAAGCTATGCAAATGGAAAGGTAGAGGAACGAGAGACTCGGTCGTTCTGCTAAAAGGCGCCGCGTTTTCTTCTCTGAGAAGAGGAAAAAAAAAGAACGAGGAATCGAAGGGAAGGAAGCTGAAAAGTCGCTACTGTGCGTTTGTCCACTTTCACTTCCTGCCCTTTCTTCAACACATTCCTCGACAGTTATTTATTTCGAGGGCAAACGCGAAACTTATTATTATACGAATCTAAAATAAATGATTTAATATAAGATGACACCCCTTCGCGTCCCTTTAATATCCTTCGTTCTGGTGCCATCAATTTATATTGAAATTAACGAGAGGTCGGAGTCGAACAGAATATTGGCGAACGTTCGCCGACGGGACAGGATACGCGGAACTAATTCCAATCTTACGTGGATTCAAGTCGAGCGCAAAACGGATTTATTTCTAAGCTGCGACTCAGTTAGTTCGGATGTAACGTGGATTTGGCACAAATTGAAGATAGATCGGTCGTATCCGTAATGAGAATCTGACTTCAGTT
The DNA here is from genome assembly GCF_001652005.2 of Ceratina calcarata. Classification (NCBI taxonomy): domain Eukaryota; kingdom Metazoa; phylum Arthropoda; class Insecta; order Hymenoptera; family Apidae; genus Ceratina; species Ceratina calcarata. Next base: position 1,006,250 of record NW_017163090.1, on the reverse strand, counting down.
TAACCCAAATCCGTCGAATCGACGCGACGTACCAACTTTCAGGAACGCCTCCTACCACAGGAAGAATTTTCATCGCGTTTCTAAACTTGTAACGAATGAAAAATCGATACCGCGTACCAGGATATGAAAATTATAGCCAGCCGTATATATCGCGAACTTTCAAAGTGGTGGGAAGCCTCCCAACCGACGATGGGCGAAAGTTGTTGTTAATGCAAATATTTGTCACGCAAACTTTGCAATTTCGCAATACTTCGAAACGTTTACTTGCCCCGGATGTAACGAGTTTAACGAGTATTAAATCGTGTTGATGAAATTAATCTTCTATCAAATTGATTACATTCATTCGTTTCTAGATTCTAATAGCATAATATTTTCCGAGCTTTGTACACGTCGATAAGAAACTGTGTAACGAAACAAATCGTGTTATTCGATGGTAGAAAAAGAGAATAAAAAGGTATATTGTACAAGATCATCAATCTTGCTTGTTATTTAAATGCAAACCCAACCGTTTATCCTCCTCACTGTCTACACTCAGCTCTCGTTGTATTAAATCTGTAGTACGTTACGCTCTGTTTAAACGCGCAAATTGACACGAAACGAATTTACTAAATCAGCTTTTAAAATTCTCATTTTTCCATATTAAGAGACCCGAGCCCTTTGTCCGATTCCCAGAAGAAAAATCGCAAGGAAACCTTACCTCCTATCTGGTCGATTAAGTAAAGTACTCAAAGAATCCCGACCTTATCGTCTCGAAAACTTCCACCCCCTTACCGAGTTTACCGATCCAATACGGGACCATGGAAAGCGGTAGGCGTCCACAGGCGCACAGTTCGCGGCCGACTGGTTATTTAAGGGCTGTTTTAATTGCAACGCCGATAAACGAAGGAGGAGGTCACGGGAGAGCGCGGAGAGGAATGGATCTCGATGGCGGATTAAGAGGTCCCAGCGCGTTAATCCGCGCGAGAGCCGCTTGCCAGGCGTGCCGTTCGGCTCGGAGCGAACTTGCCGATATCCAGTGGCAAAGATCGGTTGAGAACTTAAGCCAAGTTCCATTTAAGCGACCCGCCCCACTCGTCAGGCCGGGTCCCGATACCGAATCTACTCCATCGGCACGTCTTTGCGGTGTTCGTCTCGCCGCGAACCACCATTATAAACGACGCTATAACGATCGTCTTGATTATCTTGCGAAACGCGATGGCAACTTCTTTAATGTGATTGTATAATCGATGTGATGTATCTGTATCGTTAAATTTTCAAATTATGGAAGTACGGGTACAAATTCGGTAGATATAGTTCGCTTTTGTACGTTTCAAAAATGAATGAAGGTCAATTGTAACTTAAGAATCCTAAAGGCGAATTATTTCACGGATCTATTCGTCGGGTATCCACAGGAAATAAAATCCCCGGTGCATACGCGTCCGCCAGAGTTACGTGTCGTTCTAATTAAATCCCGACATGTTCCCACCTCGAAAAAGGAGGCCTCGAAACTCGCCTGTAAAAATCATCCACTCCCTTGGTTCCTGGCAATAGAAAATTTCATTTTTAATCACTGGGTCACTGTGCTATCGATCAAAAACGCAGGGAAAACACTTCTACGTCTGACCAAAGCTATCTCATCAGTAGAAACAATACGAACTGTTTTATACGCATATAAAAAATGAAATGAATACGGGAGATTTTATTTTTCCCATTAATAAACTTTTCTTCCATTGTCAGAACAAATTCAGCATATAAATTGGAATTTAACGATGGTTAAATATGAAAGGAAGTGGTAAACGCTTCTCGCAGCCAAAATTCTTTTATAAAGAGGAGCAATGCGTCTCCCAGCGAATTTCTTTCAATACAAGATAGAGGAGCTGTCGAGCAACGCAACGTGGCTGCGAATGAAACAAGCCCAAGCGAATTCCGAATTGGTCGAAAGTTTATTCTCTTCGCGGAGCAGACTTATTGATAGCAGACTTGTCACCGGCTGCAGTCGTACTTCCCCTCCTGCCTTGTTCCTCTCTCGTTCTTTGTCTTCGCGCCACGTGAACGGTATTTGTTATAGTGTCACGCGGGCCGCGAAAGTATTCCTACCTGATCACGTCCGGTTGAGTCTTCAACGAGTTTCCGGGAGACGTTTAATTAAAATCAAAGTCACGTGAAACGACGTCCTGGAAACCCAGCAATACGATTCGACTATCAGGAAACAAAGAGGCAAATTTCGTTGTACACTTTATTCTGTTAAAAGAAAAATGGTATTTCATCTTTTCTTTTTCTATCGACGATATAACAACAGTTCCACTGTGACGACGTTCAGGAATATGAATGATTCCTATTTCTACATACTTGTATGTACGGAAGCATAAGAAAGTCTGCTTGATGTTTTTAATATTCCATCTACTTACGCCTTATGACTTTCGCAATATCAAAAATCTTTCGGAAAACCCGAACTTAGACATCCTTCATCAAGATGTTCCGACGTCTATCCTCCCCCTTCGATCTGCGCCCTCTCAATCGAGAAACATCGCGGCTCGCAATTTCGAACGGCTCGGTATCCCGGCTGTTCCATCGCTCGACGAGGATTGCGTCGCGCAGACAGCCTAGTCGGGATAGTTAGGTCAGGTGCCGAGACGAAACGAAGGAGAGGGAGGAACGGGGAGACGGACCCCTTTGAGAGCAACTCGATTCGAAGTAATTTAGCGGCCTGGCCCTAACTTGCTGAGTGGCAGAGCCTGCAAGTTTCCAGCATTGACGAGGATGAAAGGTTCCCTCTTCCCACACCGCCGCACGCGCGAGCTCGCAGCTGCGGGAGGCGACATTAATCTATTCCGCATTGGCGATGATGAATTTCCCGGAGCCCCGGCCCGGAAAACCGTCTCGGCTACCCCGTCGCGCCGCGCCGCCATAAGCTGTTTCGCGTGAGCGACTAGGATTGCCTTTGGCCGCGGCTAAAAATTAATTACCCTCGTCCGGCGGGAGACGCTTTTCACCGGAAACGCTTGATTGTTCGCCGGTCGGAAACCGAGCGTGCCCGGAAAATTTCGTTTTCAATTCGGAGCACGGTTTCCTTTTTAGCCTTTTTCTTTACAGAAAGCAGCAGAGCGCTCAGATTGTTTCTACAATATACCTACTAAGTAATATGCATGCATTGAAACATTTGGGACGTTCCGTGATCGTGGTTTTCCAAATTCAATTGAATAACGTAAAACAATATGCGTTTTTTAAAATGGGAAACAATGTTCTATTTCAATAGTAAAGACTCTTCATTGTCTTATAAATTCTTATCAAAATTCTTCAATCAATGCTGAGTAATAGCAATTCTGTAGCAAAATGCTGAAGCAAGACTACAACTTGAGAATAACTAATTACGATTTAACTCTACATCGCCTCAGCAAAATATAGTGAGAAGGGAAAGGAGGCGTATAACAACTTGGAAAAGTATCCTGTGATAATGTTCCGCGAAGAGAAGGAAACTAGGCGAGGCGGCGATCGAGACCCTCGTTCTCAATTCCGGTAGCACGATCGCTTCGCCAGCTATTCGAGAACGGTGCTTTCGACGTGTCCCCGGCATGGAAACCACGCTGTAAGCATTACTTTCGTCCGGGATCTTCGCTCGACCCTATTTCTCGGAGCGCGGACTCGCGTGCTCGTGCCGCATTGTTCGCAACTTTCTCGCCGATCTGCCCGCGTTTTTCGAGTTCCCGTCGGGCGCGATATCGGTCAGAAATTGCGGGACCAACGCGACACGTTCGCTAACCCCGTTCACGCGAACGTCTCTTCTTAGAAAATCATGTGATGTACTGTTTCAGATTTTTTCGCATCAAGTTTGAATGACTTAGTTAAATTTTTACATCCTCATATTTTTTAAAAAATGACGCGAAAATTAAATTAAATATTTTAGTGATTCTGATTCTTCGGGATTGATCGTATATTAAAATTAAGGGCAACGGACGAGGACATTTTTTATTATAAAATGTATCTTTTATATTTCCGAATGGCCTTTGCTCTAACGTTGCATGGCGACTCGAGAGGCGCGTAAACAGAGGGTTGGATCGATCCCGAAACCCTGTTGTCGGCTGTGTCCGGAACGGGGGCATAATTCAACCCGTAGACCACCGGGGAATCCTCTCGCAACAGAAACTTCGAAATCCGTGGCAAGTAGCTCGCGTGCGAATCGGACGTTGGCGTTAATCACCGTTCACCCCAACCAACGGATTAACAATATCCACCGGCTCTGACCCAGATTCTTTGTTTCGCCCCGAATATCTTCGTAGCTGCAGACCTGTGGAATTCCATAGGGGGCGATGACCCTTTTAGATACTCCTGAATTTTATCTTAGTAACTCCTTCATTGTGCATTCGTCGGATCGACTTTACGTGAGACATCAACAAATAAATGGAATTAATTTTATATCCTGTTTTCTTGTCCCGTCTTGTATTCATATTTTAATACATTCAGTTAAAATCGACGTCACAGTTACAAATGGGTTAAACGCTTGAACTTAAACAATGAAAAATAATTCTACATAATTACTAATCGAGACATACTCGAAAGACAAAAGAAAAAGGTAATTCGGAAAGAACGAAGACGATCAAGCAGCCGGAAAGGATCCAGGTCGGATTAGCTTAATTAAAGAGGAGATCATCTAGCTCGACGTCTCGTTCCCAGATTGTTGCTCGCCCCTTCTCAATTATTACTCTTTTTGCCCGCTGCGATTTCCCAGCCACCATTTTCCCACCACCGTCTCCCAGTCGACGCAGCCAACGGTACAAACACCGAATCACCACCACCTCTCAGTTTCCTCGGTCTTGCTCGCCGAGGGATGATCCTTGGCGAATAATAAATTGAATCCAGGTCTCATCTCTGGTTTAGAGGAGGAGAAGGGCACTTTCGGATGAATCTCTAACGAGCAGCCACTTCTCGAAACGAGAGGGAGCGAGAGACGAACGGCTGAAGAGCCAGACGATTCACGCCGAATGCCAGTAAAATATGAAAATATCGATCGTCTCAATGAGGAGTTTGAATAGAAATACCAGCTAGATCATTTTAGAAATTAGTAGATCTTAATGAATACCCGATTGATAATTAAGAAAAAAGAAGGTTTTTACATATAAAATAATCTTTACCAAAAATCAAGGATTCCCGTCAGCACTTTAAAATCTGATTATCTAGCAGTGATAAATGAAGACATAATAGTATAATGTAATTTCAAAAACGTAAATCATTATTAAAATGCAATTTCATGTAATGCCACGTTTAACATAAAAACTTGATCCTCCAACATGGCCCATGTAAGAAAACTTCCAAAACTCGTTAGTTTTATATTCGACTTTCCGGGACAAAAGGTGATTCCGATAATCCGGGACGTAAATTTAATTTGGCCAGCACGGTTATCGGTCGGGGAACTTCGCTGCCGCGGAAATCGGTAGCCTCGGATCCGAGCTTCCGCTTAATCGGCAGAACCTTGTCACCCTCTCCAGTCGACCACGATAGAAATACACCGCGAGGCGGACCTGAGTAAAGTTCGCAGTTTAATCGAACCCTGATCGAGCTTAAATCGAACACCGTGCCTTCGACATGCCAATACTTTTCTCACTTTGCAGTTTTATTTCCTACCTCAATTATTCTAATAACAACTTCTTGCCTTAAAAGTTTGTACTAGATACTTTAGAAAGTGTTTTGGACATGTTAACATATTTTCAATTCATAAAATAAAATGAGAGAGTAGCTTGAATTACGAGCAGAATCTCTCATAACTTCGCCTATAGATTTTAATCTTTAACCCATTACCATGTTTTTGCGTCATGATACCAAATGTCAATTAAACTTCGAACACTGCCGACGAAGCATTCCGGGGGGAACGGAGATACATCTTAGCCGACATTTCGAATTAATGACCATAGGCGACGAGATTAGCACAGGCCTGATCGATATAAAGGGGAAAAAAGGAAGAAGAACGAGAGAGACATGCCGCGTCGAACTCCTTGCCGACGTTATTACCCCGCCGCGGCGAGTATTAAATGAAATGTTCGAGCGAAGTAATTTCACAGAACGACGGATTCTTTTGATTAATGAAGAACCCGGCAGTCTCTTTCTCTCCCTTTTCCCCTGTTCTTCTCTTCCCTCGTAGCGGAACTCGCGAAGATCTTCGCACTCTCAGAAACACACGTAGTGCTTCGTAGTTACAAGCGCGGAGAAACTCATTGGGAAATTTAATAGGTTCCCCCGTCCGGGAAACGGTGGAAGGATCTCGTTCCGTTTATTCTAGAATTGGAATCGGCTCCTTTAATCGTACGGAGGAAAATGAAGGATGATTTCGCGAAACGGTTTCCATTTCTAAAGAGTAGACGAATGTTTACTCGACAAATTCGTCAATTGATTATATTATTGAACTATTATTACTACCCGACCCATAAAGTGTGATAAAAATTGCAAGAGAAAATGCTTTACACCGAACGAGTATTATGTTTCAATATTTGAATTTCAATTACTAATTTCTAACGTCAGAGTTCTATCTTAAGAAGATTCTGTTGACGTGCAGCCGTGCGTCACAGAGCACAAATATACGTCGTCGAGTCATGAAAAATGGAAAGCGAATCAGTGTCCGACGTCGCAGGTTTAAGGGGCTCGTTACTATTTCAGGCAAATTTATTCATTGGTATGGAGAAGAAGAAAGAACACGAAAGAGAGCCGCTAGGTTTTCCATTCAGGTGATTCTAATTTTTCCAGAGACGCGTCAAGGGCAGCGAACGAAAGTTTCCAAACTCCGTCTTTTTCTACTACAGGTTTCGACGTGACCCTATAAAATATCTTATCGCGATCGTCTCGCGAAACTCGACTCTCAAGTTATAATTTGTATTCCCGACGTTCTTTTCTTGGTAGAATTAGCTCCAAGAGTTTCCGCCATGAAATATTAAATTCCTCTGGAGAACGCACTCGCGCCCACACCCCCTGAGCCCATATTTTCTGCGACTTCATAAGAGAAGCGCTTCACGGTTTCGAATTCTCAATGCTGATTTCACTTGGCGAACGATGGATGCACGGGATCGATTCGAGTTGTTTCGCTTCCCCAAGGATATTTTAAAATCTCTCAAGAGGGAAGATGGAAATCGAAACGAGGTAATCAAACGAGGTATAAGACAATGTTTAATCTGTAGTCAATATATTGTATAATATTTAGAGTCAGTGTTCATCATACGAAAATTGCAATAGACGTATCACGTCCGTGTGAAACTGGCCTTAACTAGAATCGGGTACTGCAATGCAGCTTTCACCCTCTCTATCCCTCTCTTTCCCATGTTTTCGCCGCTTCTCTCCGTCACCTTTCGCGACACTCTCTCCTCTCGTTTTCTCGCCTCCTTTCTCTCCCTCTGCCCGTTCCGAACCAACCACCGAAGCTCGCACTTCCATTTCAGGCGATTCCACACCCCCATCCCTACCTCCCTCGTTCTCCGTTTTTCTCTTCGGAATGTCACCTCGCGGACGATTAACTTTTGCACCGCGCCCTCTCTCCCTCTCCCTCTCCGTCGCCCACCCCCGTTTTTCACGGTCGTTTGATTGGAGTCAGCTCTTGACCACCGAAGGGTGGTCCATTAGCCTCGCTCGCCCCCATAATGGCCTTGTGCTTTTCTTTGATTTTTACGAATCTTTTCAGAGCACCACAACCGCCCTTATAAGCGGCTGGCTATTATTCTGATGATTAATGAAAGTACGATTGAGCTCATGCGAAAATTATGATTTATGGCACGAATTCGACGAACCTTGGCAGAATATTAGTCATCAAAGTCCGATCGTTTTAATCCTCCACTGTCTTTACCAAGAATAATACTCTCAATGAATAATTCTCACCTTGGTAAGAAATGAAAAAAATTCTACGAACGATCTGTTAGATTTAAAAATAACTAAAGATATTGTAATTCATGGCTGTTACAAATTGCGCAATAAAAACGAGACATAATAAGAATATCCTCATCAATAGCGGCGTATTTGCTCGCAATTACAATAAAAGCCGATAAAAACCGAGGATATCGAAATCGAGGATCTCCTACGAGCCATCGCGAATCGAAATCGAAGCTCTCCGGAGCCGACCAAACAATGCGATCCAATAGATTCCCGACCTCATACATCGAACTTCAATTTAACTTTGAAACTCGCGGCTTTCCAAGTTTCTTCGATCATTTATCGGGAATTTACAATCCCGCGACAATCCAATATAGTCTTGATACGCGGTCGAATCGAATAATAAAACCCAATTTCGAAATCTACTAGATTTTAATTGCGCCTAATAATTCCATTCAGTGAAGAAAATATTCTTTTCTTCAAATACTTGACAAGTTTCTGATTAATTAATATTTTATAAAACGCTTCTTACAAATTTAACACAGTGGTATATATACGCATTTTCGTTATCAATCCTAGCAAACATCTCGCGAATTCCTTTGTTTCAGCTATAATTACCGTATTATGGAAACTAGGCCTTAAATCGTCTTTGATACAGGGTTTATTCATTGCTGCGTTCCACGCGGAGGAACGAAGCACCGGCAATGAATAGCCGGTGACGAACGGGCTCGTAAAGAAGATGGATCGAGACTGACAGGAATAGATACACGGCCAATTATCTTCTGGCTGTTTCAGGTGCGCATCTCGCGAGCACAATGAATTACCGGAGCCCGTAGCCACGAATTATGTATGCCTTCAGTGAGTGTTCACCTTCTTTGTGAACCACATTTCGTTCGGAAAATCAGTTTGTTCCACGTTTATTGTATTGCATGATATATTAGATCAGTGCATATAGATAAAACGTTTTCGTCAAAGCAGAACTAGTTGCTATAGAATATTATATATTTCATTTAAGTAATTTAACAGTTGTACGTCTACATCTTGCTAGACCACTAAACGACTTAATCATCCCAGATAATAATTATTTAAATTGAGAATTCTAAAACCTGTACATTCTTCGAATAGTATGTTCATAATTTCATTATATGAATTCGAGTAACTTGTTTTCATTGAGTTTTATAACAACTATATTTCAAAACTGTCAGAACCACCTCCTTACTTGAAGTTTGTTTTATGTCGTAACTGAATTTTAAGAAATCCTTTTTATTCCTTAATATTTTTAAGAACTTTTCTGTTATACTTCATAACTTTTGAATCATTGCATTATTTTAAGGAACGATTTAAACTGAGCCAATTACTCGGTCCGCGAAGTATTTTCTCAAGCTACATCTGAAATGACTTGTGTACTTGGCCGTAAAAGCGCAAGTGATAACCTGGTTATCAGGTTAAAAATAGACTTGTTAATGCCGCTAAAAGAAAATGTCACGGTGATCGTGTCGTTTGAGAAACTTGTCACGTGATGAGTTACACATTCGGATTTGTGTACTCTCGTCGACTCGAAATAGTATATAACTAACGCAAACAATCTGCTTTTAGAGTTAAACTGTTCCCCTCTTTAACGTCCAATAGCTTCCTCGCGACATTCATTTATTATATAACAAATTTTTATCTCATGTCTATTAATATTTTACAAACTTTCAACTGGAAATATAAAAATTCCTCATACATCAGTTATTCCATTTCATCCCTCTTATAAAAAATCAATGATAAGGTACCACGCGTTGTCAAACTTCACAACAGAGGCTCCTCGAATCTACGAGGGGAAACGTACCCTCGAATCAGCTACAATGACACTGATATAAAATCGCCATAAAGGGAATTTGGACCCTGATCGTGGAAACGAAGCCACCATTGGGGCCGTGCCCTAATATTGAGAAATCCATTTTAAATTTATCCGCGTCATGATGATTACACCATTTTAAAGCATCCCCTTTCGCCAATCGGATTTTAGGCTATCGAACAAGTTGAATGCCGACCATCCCTTGTCGCTCTATCTTATTAGTTTAACGAGTCACTGATCAATCGCTGTCTCCTGTTCGAATTCTGCTGATTCGTCACGGGTCGTTTTACAAATTCCTCGGATCTATTGCCCCTTCGTTTTCTACACCCTCATACTTTGCTTGTACTTCCCACCCTTGATTATGATATATCATATTCCTTACTATTGATTTTATGAGGCGATTCTGCAGTTTTTTTAATTCTGACGATCTTTATGTGAAGTTCTTAGGAATTTTGTGAAAACGTTAATTGACTCGTAGAATCCGTCAGCTCTTTCTCTTCCCTTGTGGCTGACTTCATTTTAATCCTATAAGTTCTCTAAAAGAGTTTTCAAAAATCGTCTATGACGACGGCTATTATCGGTCGTTCCTCAAGCGAAGGTCAGTCGAGAGAGGGTTAATTTCGGAAAACGGCGGGGGTGACTCACGTGTCGGGCAAGCGAAGAAAGGAATTTTCTCATTTCCGTTCCGTGTCACCGCACTAACACGACAAGTGTACGACCCGCGACAGGCATCGCCCGTAAACTTTTTGGTTTAACTGCTGCGATTTTATACGCTCGAACTTGAGGAGGCTTGTGTTTCAGCAACGCGTTGCCGAGGTCGACGACCGCGAACCGCAAGTTTCGAGCGAGTTTATACGTGTTAGTGCGTCGACTGCTCGTGAAAAATCTTTTTCAAAGGCTCATTCAATAAAGATTCATAATTTGAATTAGAATAAAAATTATCTGTTAATAGAAATAAATTCCAAAAACTGTTATCCATTAAATACCAAGCGAAGATGTGAATAAATTTTCTGCTTGTCTTATCTCCAGAATTCCTAGAAGTTCGACTTGCTTAGAAAATAGAGAATTATTTCTTGAAAAACATTTTCTATTCAAATCAAAACTACCTTTTTCGCGGGAGCTCTTTCGAAAATTTGTTACCTCGCTCCTGTGGGTATGAAGGCCCTCATTTAACTAATTTAATGGATTTTTTAATGAGAGCTATGCATAAAAATGAGAGCCAAGCGAGCAACTGTGATGGTCCTCCAAATGAAAATCTCGAAAAGAAATGCATTTTAATGAAAATGGAAGGTCTCTTGAATATTAAAATCTTGTGTTGAATTTCAATCAGCGTGCATTGAGAATGAGATCTCGTCTAATACCGTCGCGTCTCGTTGACAAAGTGAGTATTATTTTTTAAACAAATTCAGAGCACTCTTTTTACAAGGTTTGACGTAACTTCCAAGTAAGCAGTCGTTAATTATTCATTCTTTCCTTGGCTCATCTCTTACTTTGTTCCTTTTGATAGATGTAACCCAATTTCTAAGACACTGGTTGTCAAGATTATCAGTTCCACGATAATTATATCCGTTGAGTGGCGTAAGAAGAACGTTCATATTTAAAGAAGCTCTACTGTTTTAATAAATAAAGTTAACTAGAATGTCTTATCAGTATCTATAAATTATATGTTATTTCAATTGATATGTCGAGTATAATTATGAATCATGTTACGAGATAACATAAACTTTGACCGGAGTACGTTTGACGTGAAAAAAAAGACGGTGATAAGGGTTGCTGAACTCTTGTTCGCCCTCCACTTTCGCAAAAGTTTAGCGTACCGGACATACATCAGGATAAGAAGCGAACGTCGGCGGAGGCGAAGCACGCGAATAATTGCGTTCGAGATGCACCTCGCGAACCGCAGATAAAAAATCCCGACAATCCTCGAGTTTTATTAGCCAACTTCGAGTCGTGCTTCTTAAAAAATGTACCGCGACGCTTGCATCGCATCAACTATTTCTTTTCGCTTCTTCCTTGTAGAGACTCGAGACATTATTATTTTATCATCTTATACCTTTCTTTTATCAGTTCGGACTTTTAGAATTTATAATTGAATCAGAATTTACAATTAATATTTTATTAAGGTTTCAAAGTCACTCTGACATTAGCTGAGAGTCTAAAGTCTAAAGGCAAGACGCGCAATTTCGTGGTCGATGGGAAGATCTAGTCAAAGCCACTCCGGTGTTTGCCTAATTATTTCGTATCCCCTCCCATCTCAAAGAATCCGTCTGCCAACTTCCTGTCAACAAAATGAACGATTCCGTTTGAAAGTACGCCGTTTTCAGCACACCTGAGATCTTTTCGACGTTCATTTATGGTTCGCTGATATATTTGTTTATAAAAATTATCCTCACTTAATACTGATTTGCATGAATAATTTTCTAAGGCTTTTTTAATAACCTTGCATAAGATATAAAACAGCAATTATTTCTAGTATTATCGTTAAAAATAAAAATCTAAGAGATTCTAATTTAAATCTCTTAGAACAATTCAACGTGGAACTAAATTCATTTCATAAATTAATCTTTCAGCCCTTTTCGCTAGATTTTCATAGAAATCACAGAAATACATTAGATCATAGTATGAGCCTTAAATGGAGGATTCCGGGAGGTCACTTTTTCTCGCTCATAATTCTGGGACCGAAGGAGGGGACGAGAAAAACGAGAAGTCGAAGAAAACATTTCAGCTCGGATTACCAGCTCGATTATTCGCGTTCCTTTCTATCCACCCTTCCTTTTTTATCCTCAACGAACGGTGGGATTCGATCGGATAGTTTTTGGCAGGGGCGCCCATCCCTGTTGGGATTACGCGAGCGAGCTGCTCGTTGATTAAAACCACGAGAAAGAAGTGGAATTAAAGCTTTTCGTCGTGGTCCATCGTTTAATCTCCTCTTCGCGGCGTCGCTTTTTCGCTGTTCGACCAGCTACCACCACCGTCGGCCGGACTGGACTATTGCGGCACAGCTGCATCACTCGAGCGTTTCCGTTTCGTCGCCCTGACCGGTTTCCAGTGGCCAACAGTTTGCCTCTTCAGATTCGAACAAGTGCGAACGAAAACGTCGAAACTCGACGAGAAGCTTTCGAGGACTGGACAACTTTTAAATTGAAGCATCTCTTTTTTTCACGTTAATATACTCTCCTAGCGAAAAAGCTCCGAAATTGACGTTTGGCTTGGTGAATACTGGCTGATGTCTCATCGTCAGATGTTCCATATTAATTGTTTCTGTCGAATGGAAGCGTGGCATGTTTCGTACTTCTTATTTTCTTAATAGATTTTACCTAAATCATTTACGGGAGCAATCGTCCGTCGCTTGATCGTAACAAAGTCAATTCCAGGAGCATAGGAGGTCACGTCGTAACGAGACGAGCTAGCTACAAATTTCCGCACCGGGTCGGCCAATTTAAATATGTATGAGGAACACGCGGTGGGGAAAAAAAGAGAAGAGAAAAGAGGAACGACATCGACGGACAAGGCTAGGCGAGGCGAGGGGGTTGTTTCGCGGCCGACCTCGTTAACCCTTATAGAAGGGTGTCTCCGTCGAGGGGACGACGTAGGTAGACGAGCTGCAGGTGGCAGCGGACCGGCTCTCACGGATTATCGCGACGGGTAATCAGCTTTCGTCAGCGAGACACCAGCCACGTTCCCGTCCACGGGGATTTATTATTTAGGTCCACGGCCAAATTAGCAAATTAAACGCCCCGGTTAGGCTCACGGAGATCACCTCGAATAATTGAAATAAACCATTTTTCAATCTGGTACATTTTAATATATTAATAAAATATGATTTTTGAGTTTGTTTTTCGTCTTAACATTTCTACTCTCCAAATCATTATTATGATGAGCTAAAATAATTATTTTCTTATTATTAATAAATTTAAATATTTCATGTCTATCAATTTCAATAAGAATTAGTTATACACGATGTGTACATGTGATATGAATGTATTGACACATTCACATATGAATTCTCAATTCTCTTAACAGTATAATAACGATACCGTGTTAACATCTTAATTCGTTGGCAAATACATATAAAGAGTGTGATAAAAAACGAGGTTACTACTATCCGTAAAACCGAATGAGAGAATAATAGCGAGGAATCGAAATGGGAATTGTAAAAACTTCACCGAAGCACTGTTGCCGACGAATCGTCGCTATAAAACGATTCGCTCGTGAGCTTCGTCCGCTTTTATCAGCGGTGCTTTATCGTGACACGGTCAGGAAAAACGCCTGGATCGAATATACAGTGGGGACACAGAGGAAATTGACGTCGACATTCTCTGATCTCGTTTAGTTCGGTATCTGTCTGATGACACCGATAAATTGATACAAGATCGCATTGATAAACGATCGAATTGAACATTCAATCATTTTCACGAATCCGAGGCACCCTTAATAATTTACACTCTAGTCAATTCGATGAGATACAAATAAACGTCTTGCTGTGGTGAGGGAAATGAAACTGCATCATGACAATGATTTCAGTCTCTCGTTAAAAGGTATTTGTTTTTACGTTACTTTGTTATGTTACCTTTGCCTGTTTCAATTTCAGTTTCTTCCTTTCTGTGATTGCGTTTCCTTTATCTTACTGATTTCATTTTAGAAGTTCTAGTAATATTACGAGTTTTGTACTTGTTAGCACGGACAAAGTTCCCTAAAAGTCCCTGTATTTTGCATTTAATGTGTACGCTGATTTACATAACTATGTTTCATATGTATTCCATTAAGATCCCGAAAGAATGTTTAGTTAAATAACATTTAATACATTATTTAATTCATATTTGTTTCATGTATTTTGTGTTATTATTATATTAATCGATCAGTTTAAGAAACGACGTAGAAATCGTAACAATCGTACTTTCGGTAGTGAAAATAAGTTGAATTGACAGAAACAAAGGACGTGACTAAACGACTTGTGATTAACGCGTGCAGCGTGTTAGCAATTGCGGGTGGCAAACGATACTTTAACTTCTCTACTCTTGACGCAGATTCCGCTCGATTCTTACTAATCGGAAGTTACTCCTGGCAGCTGCGTGTTCGTTTTTTCCGGCGAGAGAAAAATGAGCTTGCGTCACGCCATGGAACCGTGAAAATACACGCACGTGGGTGTCCGAAAAACACGTAAATTCTCTTTGTCTTTGTGCTATTGTCGTTCGGATTGTCGAGCGGAATTACGGGGTCGTTGACACTTGAGGAAAATCTTTGGTACTCTAAACCCTTTAACAGATTACATTCAACCTAATAGAATATGCATCGCAATTTTTTTGATTGCACTTCATGCTTCATGATTGGTATTGAAAGGATTTGAAACACTAATTTATTCAAAAACTATAAGGAAACATATAGTAAAATACAAAGATACATTATTTCATTTATTTTCCATAAAACAAACGTAAAGACATTCAGTGCGTAACTGAAGAATAAATTGCCCTACACTGTTTCTGATCTCCCATTCATTTCTCTCGCATTACAGATTTTTCTTGAAATTGCTCGTAGAAGACGGTCGCGCTTTCTGCCCGAACAATTCGAGAATGCAGGTCGGTAATCACAGTCGGTTCCTCGTAAGGACACGAGAGGATAATCGCGTTAATACGCGACAACATTCAACAACGAGACCACGAATCGCTAATAATATGGGGCAAGTTTCCAGAAATGTATGTCAACCGGACTTCCATTCGCGACGAGCGTAATGATGTTTTCCTCATGTGATAATAATTATTATGGAATAAAGCATGCGCGTTTCCACTAATGGTTGACAGTCGGTTGGAAAATGATATAGTTAATGGACGTCCGGCCATAATTGTGGCTGTAACTAGAAAATCGATTCAAAAATGTACGTACATGCATTTGGTTTCGGAAATTCAACAATATATAGAAGAATAATTATTAGGTTGAGCGGTTTCTATGACTCCAAAGCATGATATTCTGAATTTAATTGCTCTATAACCATCAATTGCTTTTAGTCATAAATTGCACAAAGCGAGCAGTTGAACCCCGAATGGAGCGACCATAAACGCGTCACGAACTCATTCCCATTAGCATCGGGCTAGCAGTTGACCTTTCGTTAGCGATCGCTAAAAGTGCCCGCTGTTGAGGTATGGCCACCATTATATTCTTCAGGATCTCCTTGTCTGTGATCATAACTTTCAATTATCTTGGAATCACGTCTAACCTCTCGTCATTTTGATAACATCGTTGGTTCCCCTTCCCTCGTTCCTCCGGTAGAGATTCTCTTTTAGCTAGACAGGCCGGCTCAGTCATCTGCGGCAACGTGATTCCGATTTTTCACATGTACCAACCAGCCAGCTAGTCAGCTCTTCTCTTTCGTCTTCTTTTCTGTTTTTTTTTTGATTTTGCGAATTTATACGACGAACGTGATGCGAGGAAAATGCCTTCCGTGCGATGAACAAAGCCGAGTTTGATGCTTATTACTACGCGACGGATTGCGAAACCACGCGGAAGAGGAGAAATTTCTGATGTGTCACGCGATGCTTCCCTCTCACGTGTGAGGAAATCAACGACGCGTTCCTCGTTCTTAGATCCCTTCGAGCTCCTCGAGTTGAATTAATGTGAATTTTTAATCAGTTTGTCGACGTTCTTACGTATGTAATGTCGAAAGCTTCATCATTTATGTTCTTTAGTTTGTATTACAGATCATTTTTAAAATAAGAGCGCCTGAAGAGGATGTATTAAAAGTAAAATAAAAGAGTCGTGTTTCTATAAAGAAAAAATGTTAAATTAAAAAATACACTACATTTCGTGGAAATTGAATGACGTTGTAGGCGTTTGTAAGATCCTGAGGAAGTGCGACCAGATCAAGGATTAAGATTGGAGGCGGAAACGATCGCGTGGCACACGGAAACGCGTGGGATTTCGCGTCTTATCTGGCTCGGCCAATCGGTGGAAAAGGCACAGGTGTGCACGCGCCCGTTCGTATAATAAATCCTAATCGGATCACGGAAGCGCGCCGCGCCGGTGCATCTTCGAATGCAACCGGCAACCGCCAACTGCGGCGTCAGTTGCAGTTGCAACTGTTACCTTCGGAGGATCAACGACCTGATAACTAGAGGACCTGCATTCCTAACCGAGGTACTTATAATTACCCTACAATTTTCCATAATTTTCTAAGAACAATGAATTCTAAGAATAAGAATAACGTGTTTCGTTCTTTAGATTTTGTAGGACAATTGGATTAATTCTTTGATGACCGACAATGCTAAAAATGTCGAGTAATGGTCTTAGAACTTTTCGATCAGGACTTGCGAACTAGTGGTTCCACACCGAATTGTAGTTTCGACATGGCTGCTTTAAAGGCAACGGGGTGAAGTCCGCCAGGTCCAGGAATTGCCGGGAGAGTTCGGAACCGCGACAGCCAAGATTGCTACCAGGATACTCCATCAGGCTTGAGAGGCCCTCGGTGCAGATTGATGTTTATCGTGGCCGATCGAATA
The DNA here is from genome assembly GCF_001652005.2 of Ceratina calcarata. Lineage (NCBI taxonomy): Eukaryota > Metazoa > Arthropoda > Insecta > Hymenoptera > Apidae > Ceratina > Ceratina calcarata. The sequence continues at coordinate 989,099 of NW_017163090.1, read as the reverse complement.
TTGGCAAAATTACTCAGATTGCACGGTGCGGCGCGGTGTACACCTTTAGTTTCACCTTTCCAGAGAGTCTCTCTCTCTCTCTCTCTCTCTCTCTCTCTTTTTCAACGCGAATCGGCCGCTTTTTTTCTTTTTGAATTTTGAAGCTCGAGGTACATGACGCGTAAATTTCTCGTCGGCGAAACGGAGTTTAATTAGTCTAGACGACGTTGTATCGGAATTTGAGTGTTTGCGGTGAGAGTCGAGTATCGATAACTTTAGATACTATGGCCATGGACTAGGTGTACGAGTAAACGTATCAATCAATGCATTTTTCTCCAGTTTTCTGGGATTGTATGTCCCATTACAATTTTTATATCACTTAAACCGTTATCAATATATGATGCATAGCCCCTGAATTTGATATTTAGTTTCATCTTTCCATTTGACCAGACTCAGGCTCTTCAATATTGTTCTTTATTTTGGAGTATCGTTCCGTTTCATTAAAGTTGAGGGTTTGGTCGGATTTATATATTTTTCATTGAATTTGATAAGCCTTGATGATCGACTTCATCAATGATCACGAGGTTTAATTAAATCGTTCAACCCCTCGCAGTTCTGAGGGGAAATGAGGTGAAAAACTGCGATTGGACTATTAAGAACAGGGACAGAGGAATTAGAAATTGGCCCTGACCTTCGGGTAACGAGAATTCCAGTTCGCTTAAAAGGAGACTCAGAGTAACCCGAGTTGAAGGTGGGTAATTCGAGATGGGTAACAGACGTGGAAAAGGCAAACCGCAGACTGTGGAAATTCAGCCGCAGCAGAGACGTAATTCTAATCTGTGCAGCGTGATTCTAAGATCGATTTCTATTTTTTTCTAAAACCGATGACTTTGAATACGAATGGTATTACACAATTTCTAAGTTGCACACATAAATGACAACTCAATTTAATTACGAGTCCAATTTCGCAATGACTCTTCTTATTGTTTTATTATATTTATTATTCTTATGTGAATTAAATATGACGTACACTTATTCGAGTATTTAAGGACTGTTAAATGATCCTAACTCATGTTCGAACACAAATCATCGGACAATGTCCGGTCAGTAGCAGGAGGAATCATTCATAATCTCGCGTTACATCACCTCGTTTCACCAGTTCTGGTCATTGTTCGCGGTATTCCTCCCCGATAACTGAACGGGACACGAGTCCGTTTTGAACGCGCTCTTTTATCCTCGACGAGGATTTATTTGCACGAAAGAATCGATCCTTTTCACGCGGCTCGTTCGCCTGAGAACCTCTCCTCTCGTCGGAGCCGGCTTTCACATGGATTCTTTTCTCTTTTCCCTAGCCCTCCTCTTTCTCCTCGGTTCGCGCGGTTCGAGCATCGCTAATTCAGTCGCGACGAACGAATCACAAAGAGCCTCGTTGCAACGCTAGGGAAAATCGCTCGTGTTAAGCCGCCCCCTCCCCACCAGAATTCGTCAATGGAAATGAAAAATATTTTTCTTTCTTCTAGAAGTTGTTTATTACTTTCCTCTGCTAAAGTACTACTAATCAAATGAATTGCAAGACCTCACTTCATTTTTCGATTTGCAAATAACCCGAGACTGTTAAAAATATCTCGACGACTCTTGAACATACCATCTATCCAATTCACCTGATGCTTACATTTTCAATTGATTAATTTGAAGTACATTCATGCAATCATGGCTATTGACAGCCGTTGAAGATTTGTATGAAAAGCTACACATAATTAAAGAATTATACACGGTTTTTCATTGGAAATTCGTTTTGCCAATATAATAACTTCGTTGACGACGCGAGGAATCGGAAGAATAAGAAAGAGTGTGATGTGCTATTCTATTATTTTATATCGCTTTCGCATCTCGTCCGTCTCATTCATCTTCGTTTCTAATTTCTCTGCTGGAATAATGGGCAAGGGAAGTTTTGAAAGAGTACTTATTGTAATAACCAGATTTCCCGTAAAATTAAGTGGCCTATCGAGATACCGTGCACACCGAAAATAAAAACTTCTATTAAGTAGCATTAAAATTGCATGTTAAGTATCCTGCTAGCCGAGCTTAAAAGTAGTATTAAAACTGGACGCAAATAATGTCCGTCTAAAAATCTACCTCTGTGTTTTGTTTTATAGTTTCAGATGAAGTACAAAAAACAAGTAAATATAAAAGGTGCAGGACAGTTTAATATCCAATGGTGATTAGGAACTGAAAAGTATTCACGGCGTTCAAATGTTTCCGCATTTTTGACAAATATTTCCGGAAACTCTATTATCGAAGATACACAGCATAGTTGTTTTTGTTTACTAGATGCGAAGTTCTGCTATTGGAGCAAACATCGAGTTCAAATAACGCGGAAAATGTTTTCTCGTGTAGGATGCGCCTACCCTACCGTTTACTAATACTTGCCAAAAAAACTCCCTTTTCTGAACTTTTTACGATCAACACTTTTTCAATCTGCATAATAAAGCTGAATCTGTCTACAAGAAAATTTGAATGCACGGGATGCGATTCTCATATTTTTCATCTGACGGCCTCTCGTGCGTTTTTGTACTCAGGACGTAACGTAACGAGTGACGGAGGATGAGTCTCAAGCCGTGGCAAACGCGTTACATTTAATTATGAGTTCCAGCATGAGTTACGAATAAAATGCTCGCACAGTCACTCGTCGAAAATGGGAGATAACGGCATATTTCTCGACGCTATAATTTTCTAACCGACAATTTTCGCGATATCGCGTATTTTCCATTGATTTTATTTATTATTTTATAAACACCGTATAGAAAGTCCAGAATGAAATGTATATAAAATCTCCAATCCTCGTACATTATTCTCGTACTAAATTAACCAGAATTTACTGTATTTTATAAAGCTTGGATAAAACGAACGTGCAGAGAGAGAAGGGCCATAAAATTTTTAGAAAACAAAGCAGGGAAGCTCGGGACGGAATATGATTTTTCTTTTAATCACAGGAGTCGTCGCGGAAAAGTGAAAAGATCGGAAAATTTCATCGTCCCCGTTGTTTCCGCGACGCGGCCGGCTCAATTAGGCAAACGACCACAGCAAGTCCTTTCTTCCATTCCGTTTCCGAGCGCGTTCTTTCAATTTTCGGGCCGGTCAGTCGCGCCTCCGCCATTCGCGATTTTCCCATTGTGCCCCGGGGAACAATTAATGTTCCACGCCGCGGCGCGCCGGCGAGAATCGTTAACGCGATTCACAAAGAGCGCGTTCGCGTGCGACTGCGTGCGGACACGATCAATTCTACTACCACTCTCCTCGCCCGAAAGGAACAATGCTATCCCCCTCAAAACGTAATTAATCGGCCGGCGATCCTCCACCCCGCCGGTTCTCGGGAAACGTCGCGTCGCTTCCTTCCTTCCGGTTGTTGTCGGTCTAAAGGGTTAAAGGGTGTCCGGTTTGTATTCCAACAAAAAGATTAATCTCCCTTTCTCAAAAACTATAACCAAAAATTGGTGATTTCCACTTTAAATATTTCGTACAAATAACAGAAACAAATTCTATACACAGACTTTTGTCACGTTTCATTAACATTATTTTATACTGAACTATATGTATTTTATAACGTTGTGAAAATACAATGTACATCCGTTTTGAATATGAATTAAGGTAATGAAAGATTCCTTTCCCTTATGCTGATGTTAGAGAAGAATAACTTTTCGGTAATAATGAAAGGGTAAATGCAAATGAGGAGGACCCGAGGGAGCAATGTTGGTGTCAAGTGTCGCAACCCGACGCCACGGCCGACAGTTGGTTGACCGACGGGACCGGTGAAAGGTGCCCCTTCCTGTCCATGAGAAACGACCGTCGTTAGATTGTTATTAAAACAATCGTTGTTATTTATTACACGAGCGAGATCCTTGAACCGCGGAACTATCTCCCAAGGAACGATCCTCTGTCATTGTGAAACCCGATGACAGTTAAAAATGTGAATGACGAGCAACTTCTAAAGTTTAAACTAATCTAAACAATTTTGTGGACTCGGTACACAGAATTCCTTAGGTGTTTACTATACAGCATTTTAATTTTAGGAATTATGTCTAGTGCCATAAAGCTCGGAACTGAAAGAACCGCAAATAAGTAACTACTTGCTTCTCGATCCTAGCAAATTATAGCATGTCGCTCGAAATTCCAGCGTGATGATTCGTAGCTGCGTAAAGTGTGTTTCAAAACGAAAGGGACGACAATTGCATTCCGCGGCGGACAATTGATGGAACGAAACGTTCCTCGTTTGCCGTTTGTCGGATTCGAGAATAAAAAAATGCCAAGCGGGACGAACGGACGGTACCCGTTTCGTACGTGCAACGAACGTGCCGGTTTACGTTCGGCTGCACCGTCCATTCCCGCAAAACGAAATGATTTCTAACAGAAACGAGACAGATTTTTAGACGAATATTTTCCTCCCTTCGCTCTTACGAAACCGCAGTTTGTAATTGGACTAAAGAATAATGCTTTTTGTTTAAACGAGTTTTATTCAATTTCGCATCAATTTTTGTGGAACTTTCATTTACTCAAACCAATTTTCTCATGTGATTTATATAACAAATTACATAGTTATCAATCGGCAATGATTCTTTTAATTGCGAAGTTCTAAACCGCGAAATATGTATTTCGCTATGGAACGGCGAAGCGAATCGATTCCCACGCCGCTTTTCGTTGCAAGTCGCGATTAGGTTTCTCGAGAGATAGGATCGAATTTAGCCACGGAGGAGCTGCCAGTTAAGAAACGCATTGCGAAACCGACAATGGAAAACGTTGCGGTAACACCTGAAAATGGATTAACGAAAACTGACGACTTGCAGTTTGCCAGTTATTCAATCACGAAATCTCTCTGTGGAATTTTAATAAAAGGAAGAGTAACAGATTTAAACCACGGTTTACCAGACTGTTATTTACTGAGAATCGTGATTAGGAAGTAACAGAAGAGTAATAAGTGAGAAGAAAGATGATTTACTAACATGATATTATCTTATTTTGCATTATGCCAAATCAATGATTCATGAATAAAATGTCATTCTAAAAAAGTAAATAGTTTTTTAACGGTTCCATCTCTGAATATGAGTTAACATTGCGCAGAGCAATCCGAGCTGAGGCTTCCGAACCAAAAGCAGAGGCGAAGGTAATTTCCGAAGGGAGCTTCGCCGGTTTCATCCTTCGTTCCCGGGGTGAAAGAGGGATGCGCGACGGGAAATTCTAGAAATCCCGCGCAATATCGGGCCGATAGGAATTTTTCTGTGGGACCCGTATTCGAAATCGCGAAATCCTATCAAACTGGATCATCTACCTCGCCGCGAAACGTTTGAATTACCCAGCGAGATAAGCCACCGTTACGCTGATTACCATAATTCCAGAAATATGTACGTGCGTAGTTTCGCTATGTACGAATAATATCGTTCCGCAGTCCACGATATCGTCCCATCAGAGCGGGCGAAAATCCTGAACAGTTTTGTATCATAAAATTATATATTTACAACTTTATATTAGCGAGTCGAGGGGAAATCTGATTTCAGTAAAATTATTATTTACTATTACGTTCATTATAATACACGTCAAACGATCAATGAAGAATCTACTGAAAGGAGTCCATTCTGCTTTATGTTATTGTTGAATTTAATTCGAACAGAAATCTATTGACTCCTGGAATCAAACTCGCGAAGCTTTGCGATAAGTGTATCCAGGACGAAGCTCTATCAGTAATCTCCTAGGCCATTTTCCATAGGAGCGGAGGAGAGGAGAAAGAGGCTTCGCATCCGCCGTTCGCGAGATGGAAACCATTCATCGATACCAGAATAGCATTGACGAGAATGGATATTCCCGGTCATATCCCCGGGCATATATCTTATCTCGAGGAAAAAGAGAGATCTCGCGCTTTTTTTTCGGGACAACTCGTGCAGAGGAAGGAAAATTTCTCGACGTTGCGTCACCCGGACGGCTCGTGCATAAATCAACCATAGACGCCATTATTTCAGTTTCTTCTGTGAAAAACGTGGCACGAATTTTTCCAAGAGAAGCTTCTTCCTTTGTTCAATCTCAAAAATTGAATAAAAACCAATCAGCTTCTACAGATATTACTTTCTTACACTAATATTTAAGGGTGTATTGGCTATACAGTCAATCCCAAAAGTTTATGCACTCTAGAAACGCATTTTTTAAAAAGAAATCAAACGTCAGAAGAACATTGCTAATAATAAACAACAACAAAAAATTTTCGATTTTTCCGAGATTTTTCCAAGGGGTACCCCTTCAATTTCTTCCAAATTTTCGTTTTTTTGGCAATAACTCCTAAACCGTTGGACTTACGGGAAAATTGCATCAGACCATTCTTGTAGAGGCCACCGAGATCTATAATTTCTGTATGAAAGTTTCTTGCTAGCGTCCATAGTTAACTTAATTATACTTAATTGGATATTTCCTTCTATACTTTTTAGCATTCATTTATTATTAGCATTATTCTTCCGACATCTGATTTCTTTTTAATTATAGGAAATGCGTTTTTCGAAGGTACATAAACTTTTGAGATTGATTGTATAGCCCATACATCCTTAATATCGTCACCAAATCGAATAGCCTAATGTAGACTGTCTCTTAAATATCGATCGATTGATGAAGATGAATCATTTACAATTTTTCGTTCATATCCTTAAATGGACGACTTTCTTTTAAGGAAAAGAGAAAGTCGAAAAAGCAATCCAAAAAAGGATACAGACAAGAAATTACAAAGACATCGACTGGCTTTCTCGAGTCTACGAATTCAGAGTTTCAAAATACATACATATATGTACGTATGTGTAGGTAGGGAGAGAATTCCACGAGCTCCCACTACGTTTGTTTGATAACTTTATGACGCATGGATCTGGCCGTTGTCGGGCTGGCAAATGACCACAATGGAGTTGCCGCGGCATCAAAAGCGGGTGCCATCCAATTTGCTAGCCCGAGTCATGAATGACTTGTCTCGTTAACCCAGTTACCCGTGGTGCCAGGGAACGCGGATCAAAGGATGAGTTGTTAAACATTTCGTGGGTCTTCCATACCCGGTTCCGCCTTGATTTCCCTCGATTCTTTCCAAAACATATATTTTCACAATCCACTTGCCTGATTAGGACGGTCACCAAATCATATCACCAATCATACGTTTGTTCTCTTGAAGATACTAGCTTTATATAATTCAAGCATGCTAGTAATGTTAGTTTTATGAAAGCAAATATTTTAACAAATTAATGACATTACGTATGTGATAATGGCATCTAAATTTCTTGAAAAATCTAAAATTTGTCACAGCTGTCGATCGATTGATTTACAAGAATAGAAACGATCAGTAGATTCTGTATGTGGACTTTTCCCTTGTGTGAAGTTTGGTGCGATCTTTCGCACTCTGGATCACGTATGATTGATCGTATGCAAACACGGTGACACCCAAGGCAAATAAGACCTGTACGAACGCACTGTTTGCCAACATGATTAGCAATCTCGCGTGTACGGCTCTCTACAAATCATTTATTCTAAATCCCTGGACAATCTATATAAGTACCAAAAAAGAAATCGATACGTATAATCTCCTTCCGCGCGATCATCAAATATTTTATCCAAACAGGCGACGACTCAAACATTTTAAAACCTGTCCACTTATCGCGAGACCGTCCCGCGTAGCGAAATCCAATTTTCACTTATCTCCGCTTCCGTTCTTCTTCGCGGGAGCGTTATTAGAAATTCCACCGGAAAATTGGAACATTATCAAAACGTATCCGGGAAGCTTTTACGTGAGATAATGGCTCTCGGGGTGCTCGACCGCTTTAGGGAACGATACGTTTTCACAGTTCGTTAATCCGCTTGTACCCAGTTAACCGATGAAATTTTTATAAGTGAAAATTGAAAATTAAATGGAAATTCGTTCGATGACGATTAATCGTAAACGCGCAGTCGATTAATCTCGCGGGTCGGTGTAACTGCGATTCCATACGGTAGTCACGACTGCGGGCGAGTTCCCCTTGTTGGCCCGGTTCCAGTTTCCGGGTCAACAACTTCGGCATCTGGTATATCCGCCACCGTCGATGCTTTTAACCTTCTTTCAACGTTCGTCAACCCTCGAGCTGCAAGCTCATATAAAAAAATATTCTATCCCCCGACAAAGTTTGCAGCGCGTATCCTTTCATTATCGTCTAAATACAATTGTAACTATCAATCAATTAGAGAATTCACGGAGAGATAAAAATGTACACGGGGAAACACGGAACTTGTACCGAGCGTTTGAAATTCGATGCAGACGAGATCGAACGATTAAATAAATTACAGAGTCGCGACGCTCATGGGAGAGACAGTCCGGTGTACAATCTGTCATTGTGTCAGCCGCAGGGACGCGTTTCCATGCGGTGACCGCTCGCGTGGGTGGGCCGTCGACAGGCCTGCTCTCGCTTCGGATAATGAGTGTCCACGCGGGAACCGGGCATCGCGTCGCCATAACCCAATTTCGACGCGGCTTGGTCCCCCTTGTCCGATACGGATTAAATAGATCGAGTCGAGGGAGCGTGGTCTGATCGACTGGTTTCACCCTTTGACTGATGCTGGTAAGCAAAATTGTAGCCAACCACTAGGATCGTGGTACCATCGACCCTGCATCTACTCCTGCACCGCGTTATCTGATTCAGTTTGGAAATTAGCCGGCTGGTCGATCGTTATCTACCTGGGAAAGTCACTATTACGAAGGTTGGAAATAAGAAAACGTGAATTTCGGTAATTTAGGGTTTTGATACACATTAAGGTTAAGCGATCGTGGACTAAGATAAATTCTATGCTACGAAAAAAAATAATTGTTTTTTGATCCCATTACTGGGAGAATATTAATCAGATATCCTAATGACCTTTTAAAATCTAATCAAAAATCTAACTGAGTCTCAGGAGTAATTGAAATTATGTTTGTAGCGCTCCTAATTACATAAGAAATAGACATTGCTTTTTATCGCGTCGTTTTATCATCACGAAACGACTGATAATCTTGTTTCTCCCTTGACGAGCCCGTCACAAAAACGCGTTGCGTATTCGTTATACGCACTGTTCACACGGTATGCGAGAATGACGCTCACAGCGCGGCGATCCGCGGGACACCGTTTAAACCGGTTGTTGTTGTTTATCGAGGCTGTCGTCACATCTCGATGCGGGAACCACCGCGCTTCGTTCGACGTAATTAGCAACCGGGTTCGTCATTAATTCTAGCCCGTGTCATATTCGGCCGCTGACGCAAATGCGCGCTCGTCGCGCGAAAACATTCACCGCTGAACGATCGTCACCGTCGTTCGGAGTAATAATCACAGGTAACGCTGCCCGTGACGAGGAATGAATGGAATTCATTGTTGGTCGACCTGAGAATCGCGAATTACACATTGCTTACTATTGATACAATTGAAACTGCGACGATCGATATTTCTTACAAATGCAAATTTATTGATTTTCATTTATTATTAAAATAGTGAATAGATTCGTGAGACATTCTTTATCTCACGTATTTATCAAATTATAACCCATCCTTCAATTAAAATATATTCCGTTCTGTACGTTTAGTGAATGTAGGAAAGGAGTCATGAAATATGGTTAGTAAGAGGTTGTCGAGGCAACGAGAAAATATAACCGATACGTTGTAGCCAATAATCGCGAGGACAGAGACGATCTACGACCGTTCTGACGTTGATTTATCGCCCCTTTGCTCATCTATACAATATATATTTATATCGATCGTATTTCTTCCGCGTTCTGCCGATTTTTCTCCGTCGAGTATTATCGACGTAAATCCTGGGTACCTCGAGAGATGCGACCTCGCGTCCTGATTAGCTCGATCGCGTGCAACGGGTTTAGACAAACACCACGAAGAACGGTTTAGCGGGATGGCCGTGATAACATTTACGTAACCCCGTTTCGTTATGATGATTTATCCCTGGGCGGACCTGCCGATCCTCGTTGTTGATTTACAGCCCGAGGATTTGACGTCTGAGCCCGATCGAGTCTGATACAGAAATTACCCGGATATTTATCGATAGCAATTCCGTTCACTGATATTTATTTCAATTATCGGTTTGTGTATTCTCTGAACTTCGGCTCGAGTCTCACGGAAGCTGTGGTCTCTTAGAAAATATACATATTTAAAATCGATGTACGATTGATTCTGTATCTATTAGCGAGGGGTTTCGATGGAACCTGGTACTAGACAAGGGAACGGATCGTTATTAGTAGTCACGTTATTATCACGGCGTCCTCTAATCAAGACCCGTAGCAAGTTAGTTACTTCGTCGAAGTCTGTAATCAACGTCACCATCCGTGGCTATCATTAGGCGGGGGCCATCCAAAACTAATAATTGCACGATTACTTGAAAGCCAGTCACAAGTTATTGCATCTAACGGCTCGGTGACAATTTCTTAGCAACTGTATCGAGGCTCCGATCTCCAAAACTGAATTTACTTTTTAATATGGAGTTTTCTCAAGCTTTGATAATAATAAGAATTCTACTTATATTCTTGTGAGGTAAACTCTGTGAATAAATGGTCGTTCACGTTGGGAGTAAAAATGAAATACTATTAAAGCGGACACGGATTGATTGTTTTAAGGTTCAAGGAAGAATTTATGCCACGGTGAACACGTATTGCGTGGGTATTCATACGCAAATTTTCATCGTTTTTTCCCTGAACTCTTAAGAATCGAAAGATCATAGGTCTAGACTTTCCTAGAGTTTAGACAAATGGACCGTACATGGTTGTCCAAGAATGTCAATTTATAACTTTGACGTATAGCAAGTTCCGTTATCGTTACATTGGACACGAAACGGAGAAGCTACTTGGGAAAGATGGGGCTCTGTTAAAACTGAGATCTGTCAAAGGAGACCAAAGGTTAGACGAGTCGTTGGAATATTGTTTATCGCAGAAATCCAAACGAGTCTGAAACACCAGACGCGATTCAAAGTGCATAAAATTTCTAATCCATTTATCACGTTATCGGACGGGGCATCGTTGAAGCGCGTATCGAGAGGACAAACTCGTTTAGCCGTGTTTCACAGGCGAGCGGTGGGAACTTTCGGTAACTACTTTACGTAGTTCCGAAAAGAAGCTACTACAAGGGACGAGGGGACGGATCGAGATCCCGTTTAAAGCATCGGCGAACAAAACGGAACATTGTCGTCGAACTTGTTTTCGAGGGTTTCGTCGCCGGATGGTGCAATGGTGCATGTAATGTCCTATAGAGATTAACATGCAAAACCGACGGGCCACGGGGCGACCGGCCACCGTCGTCCGAGATAAGCAGATACATACATTAAAATGCTAATTATTTCAGGCTCGTGTCGGAAGCCCGACGATAAAAGTAACAAATGCCACCCTGCTGCGGCGGCTCGACCCTCATTAGACAGCGGATGACGTTCTGTTTTGCCTACCATCCTCCTTTTACTATTCCTGTTTAACACAACGTGTGCGTATTCGTAGACGACGAGGGGATCGCTTCCTCTCAATAACTCACCCCTCTAATCTCCAACATTTGATTCGAAAATCTGGGATTCTGTTATTCTAAATGCAGTCATTGTCTGTTTAAGTATACGTATCTTTTTGAAGCACATTTCTGCTGAAATGAATCGGAAAGGACGCGTGGAACGAAACAATTAATTCGAGCAAACATATCGCGTTTTACCGATGATTTTAATTAAATTCTTATAATCTTAGTTCGAGTCTTGTTTGATTTATTATTCCGCGATAGCGAATCGTTTAATCGGCCGAAATTATGCATCTCATCGGAATGTATATTATTTATGAATAATTCACATCTCGATCGGCGCCGCGGGAATGTTTCAGTATTTTATCGGTAACGTTTGCGCGGCGCAAATATAAATTTACGCGTTCCTGAAATATGCACGAATACGTGCCAGAAACAGCTTCCGAAATTATTATTACCGCGTCGTTCGCCGCGTTGCATAACAATTGTCGCAATCTTCGTGAATTCTCCCTGCAATTACGTTCCACACAATCCCGCCACGCGACGCCGTACTTTGGCATCACGTTTGTTTATTTCATTTTGTCACTATCCGAATTAATTTCGCGGAAGTATGAAGGATTTCAAGCATTTCGACGTGAACTCAGCCACTGAGTTATAATAACTTCTTTAACTGAAAATTTATGCTCCCAAATCAATTTTTATGAAGACTATGCAATTTTCAATTGTTTATTCAATAATTTGACTATATGCTACTATAAACTTGATAAAATTATATAGGAAGAAAATTCAGAAAAATTTTTTATACAATTAAAGTGTTGTGCTCTATAAGAACCTTTAGAAGTCTAATTCGACGAATTTTATGCACATAATTGTTTACCCATAATGAGCGTTATAAATTTTCACGTCGATCGTCATTTTCTATTCAGGCTGAGGTACTAATTGCAACAAGAGCATAAATAAATAAGTTTTGCACGCGCTACCCTTTCGATTGAACTTCCATCTCCTAGGCCCTAAGTACCGATCGACGGCTTTAATTACCTTTAGCGATTAACGAAGCGCGTCGACAATTAGGGATTGATTGAAGTTTCCAAGGCTCGCTTCCATTATGCTATAAAATACATTTACTATGAGTCAAAGATTGCCCTTTAATTTGTTACAAGAAGGGAATTGCGAAATGTACAACCAGGACATAGTTAAAAATTACATCTCAATTTTCTGCACTTTCGTTCAAGTTAAAAACTCAGACAATAAGCGAGGAAATCTAGAAGAATTTGGTGCGAAATTTACGTCGTCTTTGGGAATCCTTTCATGCGTTCATTCTCGATTAGTGAATGGAACGACTCGACGGGGAACCCTCTCGGTGCGTACGTAGATTAACGAACCGTGGCCGGCCGCCTTCCGGCTGGTAAGGTCGGTTAAGAACTTGTTTGCGTGTGCGCTGCTCGGGCTGATAGGTTCTTTCGGAACGAGCCAACGACGAACGGAGTACACATAGCGAAGGAGGGAACGCGACTTTGTCGTATTAATTTAAGCCAAACATAACTATCCGTGTAAACGACTGGAGAACCGTAAGCCACCACAAATACGCCCACTGGCTGTAAATATGTACGCTGAATACATGGACTCCATCCCTGTGATGTCTATCTCCAACCCTTCGGCAATAATTCGCGTTTTCATCTATTTCCTATTTTGCTAATTTTACCTTTGATAAGCATACCGTGATAGCGTGTTTTAAGTTCAAACAGATTAATGCAGAACTGTATGTACGCTGACTTTGAAATTCTCAGTAAGCATGTTAACTCATGTCCATTGACCGTCGTATAAAAATCAGAGGACTATCTTTTTATGTGCTTCGGCTATCTATTGGGTATAGCAATGGAGCAAATGCAACGTGCAAAGCCAGGTAGACAATTATCGCGTCGGGTGCAAACTCGTTAGTACAGCGGGCCTTACCGCTTTGAAACCGGCCGTTATGTTCTCGCGGAAGCGGAGACATATTTGCCGCGATAACAAATTTCCTGAGCTGAGGAGTACTCGTTCGGAACAGTAATGAAGTAAGTTTCACCGCTATTTAAACCGGAAATTGAAGTCGACTCCCGATCAGAATCTAGTTCAACAATCTCATTCAAGAGAAAGATATAGTCTGTCGAAAAATTATGAACGGAATCAGCCGGCACTTCGACTCGTTTCCTGTTACTTTTAAATACTACAAATGAATTTATCTCTGAATTAATTCGAATAAAATTTTCAGGTAAATTTTAACTGATTAACTTTTTATCGTTTTTGTCGAGAATACGCGTTGAAAATAATTGATGGAAAGGGAAATTAAGGATAGCAACGATGCTCTGAAAGTGGCTCCAAAAAGGGGAGGCGAACCGTGTCGAGGTTCAAAAACGGATACACGAGGGGAAAAAATGGGAGCGGTAGGAGAAGATGAAGAAGAAGAGAAACGAGGCAGTAGCTGCTCTTGCAAATATTTGCACGACGGCGACGCCAGCTAAAACATTAAGCCCGGACTCGCGGCGCTAATTCGCGAACACGCTCCGCTCCGGTTAGCGCGGCGCGTCACGGAAAAGCGCGGAGGAAAGAGGGCCCACGCGCCGCGCTGTGTCAACACGATATTGCTCGTTCCCGTGCTACTTTACGTGTTCCTGTTTGCACGCAAAATACGCGCAACGAGGAATTATCGTCAGCAAGTGACACCCTTACGTCGGAAACACGCGTGGGCGCGTGTTCACTCGGTCGACTTCAACCTGTTATCTGTGTGCTAACTTTGTCTTTTAAAATTTATCGCGCGTTCGCGGACAGTCGCAAGAATGAAAACTTGCTTATTCACGTATCGAGAGGTTGATACGACACAGATAACTGGCTCTGAATAATGGAAAGCTCTGCTACAGATGAATTTTTGATGTCGCCAGGAAAATTTCATCAGGCGCATACCATATTTCTACCTCATTCGCTCCCACCGCGTGCCGGCGATAGAACAAACAAATATTTAAAGAGAGACTGCGCCGGTCTACGAAGTTCCCGGTCCGGAGCACCCCTTTCGCGCCGTTCCGGCCACTTACCCCCCCCCCCCTCGTCGACGCTTCAACCAGCCTCATAAAAATTTTAGAAACGAGAAACCTTTTTTCCGCCTCTCTCCATCGCCTGATCGCGGTCTGACTCGCGTGTTTACGTTCGCCGTGTTGAAAATTGAATTGAAATCTCGAACCGTCGTAACCATCCGGTGGGGCCGTTGCCTCCGCTCCCTTTCATCCCTCGTATCTCAGTTTCAAACCCCTCTGGAAATCGTTCCCCCGGTCTATCGTTTGATATCGTGCTTCCAACGACTCGAAACTTCTTTTCTCCTCTACCCTCCCGTTTGTCACACCCCCTTTTTCTTTTCCACGGGGTTTCCATTACGCTCGGTAGATTAGTTCTTTGAGGGACGTCGCGCTTTGGCAAACGAGTCGAAGGAGGAGAGGGCGAAGAAAACGAGAGGAACGTCGCCCACGTCTTTACCCTTCGCGGTAATTCAATTTCCAGACGTCCTCCGTTAATTGCAATTTCACCTGCGGAAAGAAGTCCCGGAATCTGGCAGCGCGTCTCGCACCCCTTCCCGGAAAACTCCGGCAGACTCGGGTTTTGCGGGCCACCACCGATTCACGGTACGTTTGATTTACGTTAGCGGAAAATCGCGGGTTAATTTCGCGCCGTGTTTTGTGCGAACGGGAACCTCCCGTTTCGCCGTGCCACGACGCATTGAAATTTATTAGCTCGCGTGTACGTACTTCACTTTGAGATTACGATTCGGTTTCATTGTTTGGAGAGACCTTTCTTACCTCCCTACAAAAGTTTCCCGTCGTATTTCTATTACTTTAATCATGACGTGATTAAAAACTCGAGGATACTTCAAATGAAATCCTGCATCAAATTGTCACGCTCAGACTCTCATACTTATTGCACAATATTCTTATCGCTTCCCATAGATGTGCACAGATCTTATTTGTTCGTCGCAGGGTTATTGATCGGAGCTGCTTATCTATCGCGCAAATGTTATGCACACCGGTCGCCACTCGTAATCGTAAGATTGCATGTGTGTACACGAGGCGACTCGTCGCGTCGGGCAAGAGCGTGTACACACTCACCTTGACACAATACCGTGCCGATTTGTAGCGTAGTCATGCGCGTCCCAGACTCTCCAGACAACGGCCGACCGATGATAAAAATTGAGGCTAGCCCGTCTAATTACGGCGTTTGCGTTACGCGCGTTGAAAGATACTCGAATTGCGAAACCATACAGCGAAACGCAGCGAGGACGCTATGCCTATTTCAACGCGCTACGTTAAATTTGATGACCTATCGATAAAATTTCAATCGCTAATACCGAAGGAGATCGGATATTTTTTCTACAAGTAACAAGCTTTTCTTTTAGGGATTTTCCAATTTCAAGACGAAGAAGAAAATGGCTTCTTTTCTAAACCGTGACGAAGCCAAAGGAAACGGTGAATTTATAATAAAACAGTTTTGCAATGTTTATACATTATGTATCCAGAGCTGAATAAGAACGGTATAATGGATTGCGGTATCGTCTTCGTCGTATCATTAGAACCAGTGTTGCTCCTTGATGCATGCAACGTCGAGGAGTCCTGCGATAATGATCCTCGAGGATCACCGTGATTTATCGTTCAGACGCTTGACTACCCTTGTTAGTATTGAAATCCCTGTTACCGTCCTCGCTGTCAAAATTATTATAACGTACCTCAAGGCACGTTAACACGGAGTCTACGTAAGACCCGGGTTGCGCAACGCTGAACGACATTTTTCTGCGAATCTCGAAATTAAACACTTTCTACGGTCGTAGATACACGATTTTACGAGCCATAAATTTAATAACAACTGTGCATACAAAATGAAATTAAAGGAACTTTCACTGAGGGACCAATGGCTGTGTCCACAGTCGAGTGTAGGAGGAACAGGATTCTCGACGTTTCTGCGGTTCAACAAAACGACGATAATTTTTAATTCGAAGTGTTTTTATGAACATGTTTACCGAAAGGAGAAGGAGATAAGGATGAAGATTACTTAACGCGATTCGACCGAAATAAAGAAGTGCCGCGCGTACAATCAAAACTCTGAGAATAAATCGAGCTTGCAATGAGACCTATTCACGTCCACGACAAAATTATTACCAGACGTCTCTGTAACATACTTCAAACTTGAGCGAGGCGCGATTTTACGACCTCCTCGTCTCGCGACTCGTACGTCTCCACGCTCGGACGTCGATTCGCCACTCTCGTAAATGAACGCGGAGGTGGCAGTGTACGAACGAGGATAAAATCCAACATAATCGTCGAACTTTCCTCGTTACGATCGAGCACGCACTAATGAAATTAAGTAATTAAACGATCAGCTTTCACTGTCGCGTCTTCCGCTGATACGGAGTAACTGGTTATTAAGAGATGAAAGAAAAGCGACAGGAATGGAAAAAATGCTCGGATCTGAGGACAAGGAATAATTTTACGGAGCAACGACGATGCCTCCTTGGAATTACGTCTGTGTCGGGCATAAATAAAACAGTCGGCCCTCGTTGGGAATTATGCAACTGTTTTGTGGTATTCCCCCATCAGGATCTTGCCTCTCGGAATTTTGCTACTTTTCCTGCTCGAGGGACTCCCGGCCATTCGATGGAATAATGAGAAGCGATTTAAGACGGTCGAGTTCCTTTGAAAAAGCTATCTAATGTATTTGTACAAAATCAAGTTTTAACATAAAAATTGTTGCGCTATTTTAAAATTGAAAGAATCTTATTGTCATTATTTATTAAAGTTAGAACTTTCCCTATTGCTTCGACGTCTAAGCACCTCGCTGCGAAAGAAGAGAATCACGAACGTAACCTGCGCTCGTGCCGATCGATCTGTCCTGCAGAATGTGAGGAATCATCGGCATGCAAAGTGCACTGTATCGCGAACGCGAAAAGGAATCCGTATAAACGATTGCCGCGTTGTTCCGCGTTGAATAATTGCTCAGCTTAGATGGATGCGACCCTCGCAAATACTTGAACGTGCCGGCTAATGTATTATAGCAGTCATATAAATTTTGAATAGAATAGAAACCGCTAACAAATGGATTCGCGCTGACACAATACCGTGCCGATTTGTAGCGTAGTCATGCGCGTCCCAGACTCTCCAGACAACGGCCGACCGATGATAAAAATTGAGGCTAGCCCGTCTAATTACGGCGTTTGCGTTACGCGCGTTGAAAGATACTCGAATTGCGAAACCATACAGCGAAACGCAGCGAGGACGCTATGCCTATTTCAACGCGCTACGTTAAATTTGATGACCTATCGATAAAATTTCAATCGCTAATACCGAAGGAGATCGGATATTTTTTCTACAAGTAACAAGCTTTTCTTTTAGGGATTTTCCAATTTCAAGACGAAGAAGAAAATGGCTTCTTTTCTAAACCGTGACGAAGCCAAAGGAAACGGTGAATTTATAATAAAACAGTTTTGCAATGTTTATACATTATGTATCCAGAGCTGAATAAGAACGGTATAATGGATTGCGGTATCGTCTTCGTCGTATCATTAGAACCAGTGTTGCTCCTTGATGCATGCAACGTCGAGGAGTCCTGCGATAATGATCCTCGAGGATCACCGTGATTTATCGTTCAGACGCTTGACTACCCTTGTTAGTATTGAAATCCCTGTTACCGTCCTCGCTGTCAAAATTATTATAACGTACCTCAAGGCACGTTAACACGGAGTCTACGTAAGACCCGGGTTGCGCAACGCTGAACGACATTTTTCTGCGAATCTCGAAATTAAACACTTTCTACGGTCGTAGATACACGATTTTACGAGCCATAAATTTAATAACAACTGTGCATACAAAATGAAATTAAAGGAACTTTCACTGAGGGACCAATGGCTGTGTCCACAGTCGAGTGTAGGAGGAACAGGATTCTCGACGTTTCTGCGGTTCAACAAAACGACGATAATTTTTAATTCGAAGTGTTTTTATGAACATGTTTACCGAAAGGAGAAGGAGATAAGGATGAAGATTACTTAACGCGATTCGACCGAAATAAAGAAGTGCCGCGCGTACAATCAAAACTCTGAGAATAAATCGAGCTTGCAATGAGACCTATTCACGTCCACGACAAAATTATTACCAGACGTCTCTGTAACATACTTCAAACTTGAGCGAGGCGCGATTTTACGACCTCCTCGTCTCGCGACTCGTACGTCTCCACGCTCGGACGTCGATTCGCCACTCTCGTAAATGAACGCGGAGGTGGCAGTGTACGAACGAGGATAAAATCCAACATAATCGTCGAACTTTCCTCGTTACGATCGAGCACGCACTAATGAAATTAAGTAATTAAACGATCAGCTTTCACTGTCGCGTCTTCCGCTGATACGGAGTAACTGGTTATTAAGAGATGAAAGAAAAGCGACAGGAATGGAAAAAATGCTCGGATCTGAGGACAAGGAATAATTTTACGGAGCAACGACGATGCCTCCTTGGAATTACGTCTGTGTCGGGCATAAATAAAACAGTCGGCCCTCGTTGGGAATTATGCAACTGTTTTGTGGTATTCCCCCATCAGGATCTTGCCTCTCGGAATTTTGCTACTTTTCCTGCTCGAGGGACTCCCGGCCATTCGATGGAATAATGAGAAGCGATTTAAGACGGTCGAGTTCCTTTGAAAAAGCTATCTGATGTATTTGTACAAAATCAAGTTTTAACATAAAAATTGTTGCGCTATTTTAAAATTGAAAGAATCTTATTGTCATTATTTATTAAAGTTAGAACTTTCCCTATTGCTTCGACGTCTAAGCACCTCGCTGCGAAAGAAGAGAATCACGAACGTAACCTGCGCTCGTGCCGATCGATCTGTCCTGCAGAATGTGAGGAATCATCGGCATGCAAAGTGCACTGTATCGCGAACGCGAAAAGGAATCCGTATAAACGATTGCCGCGTTGTTCCGCGTTGAATAATTGCTCAGCTTAGATGGATGCGACCCTCGCAAATACTTGAACGTGCCGGCTAATGTATTATAGCAGTCATATAAATTTTGAATAGAATAGAAACCGCTAACAAATGGATTCGCGCCTTGCAAAATCACAGACAGCGCCATTATTCATCTTCACCGCTCACTTATATAATTTCTTAGAAATATAAAACTATTTATATTGTTCAACTCATTCAGTGAATACTGGCGCCTGTAACAAAATATTGTTTCTTTATATTCATGTCTAAATCGATATGAACAAATAATATATGTTCCATGGAGGAACATTAAAAGATAAATGATTGAATATAGAAGTGTATCGTACTTTTCCGAGTAAAAAGTAGCGAGTTCTATTGAGCCGTCGATTGAATTATTGATCGAGAAAGAGGATCGGTAGTATCGGTACTCGATCACAGGTGAATCACGCAGACCCCGAGGTCGTGCAAACTGATCGCGTTCGCGACAGAACGTCACGTTCCCGTTGACTACGTTTCTGTCCGTAAAACGCAACGCGAAGCCTTGACATAACGTTAACAGAACTGATTTAAAGAAAGACAAGTCGCCAATAAAAAAAACAGAACGCCTTGTTCCACTTCGTTTCGCCTCGTGCCAATACCCTGAACTTCGCGTTTCCCATAAAAAGCTACTGTTTGTCCATCCCTTTTACATTTTTAATTTTCGACCGTCTGTCGTGATTGAATGATTCTGCAACAATCGCTGTTTCGACGAATAAAAACAGAACAGAAAATAGTTTCGCATGAAACAGAAAGGAGTACAAACGTATATCACTTCCCCCCAACAATATTTCTTCCTTTCTACAAGTCGCATTTTTACTGTTGCTCGCGTCAGCGCGAATTTTTTTGCGGTCCCCCGTTATCTTCGCGACACGTTTAATTATGGCGGGATTTTCTGGTTTTCGCGTGAGAGAGGCTCGGCGGACGAGAAACAAAATTACACGGGAACTAGACGAATTATTGATGCTCGCGGAAATCTCGCAACAGCCTTGCCTTGAGAATTCGTTTTCATGTTTTCCGTTCTCAATTTCCGGCGGCGAGGTTACGTTAATTGTCTCTGGAGAAAACCAGCCGGTGCGGATTAAACGAAGCTCGTTTTCGGCCGGCGCAACGAAAAAACCGACTGATTGAATTCCCCGTTTCAACTGGAACTTTTACTTCCCCTTTTTTATTTACGTAGATTGACTACGCGATCCTTTCAGCGCGCCCGTTTTAATTAGAAATTCTTTTTAAGATAATGAACCGGCGTGAATTTATTAAGTGAGAAATAAATTCGAATTCTCTTTTAAACTAAAAAGCGATCGAAGTAAGAAGATATTGCGATCTTCAACGAAGGAGAATCAACGCAATGTACAATCTTCCCAAACTGATATAAAACGTGTAACGAAAATTCATGCCATGTAAACAAAAATGATTGATCGAGTTCATGACCAAATTATCAAAAAATCATAATTCAATTATACAAATTGATCGACAACAAATTGCCAACGCCATGTTGCGTCAACACGCCTGTCCTTAACAGGTTAGTTACGTCCATGCTCGAATCTTGCAATAAAATCTTGTCCCATAAAAGGGAACTTTTTTATTTCGACCACGAATGATCGCGTCGGGTGCCCGTCGCGAAGTTATTATCGAGAACAACTTTCGCCGCGATTACGAGCGGATTCTTCGGTGCGGGCGGGAAGGTTTCGCAACGCGCAACGGGGCGCGTTGTTACTCATCAACTCGGAAAGAGGAGCCGTTGACGACGCGACGTGACGACTGCGACGATTGTTGCGCCGCGGTGATAATGTGGGTGCGGTAACGATGCCGCGAGAGAAGCGTCGATTCCGTTGAACCACTGGACCGACTATGTTCGCTGTGATATCTCGTCCGATTGCTATTGGAAATCTTATCCATCTTTCGCGTACTCTATCAATGACGTCTCCCGCATTATTGCTTTGTGCAGCGGCAATTCTCATAGCGGATTACTTACAAATTTTTCGTGAGTCAAGAGAGAGTTACTATATAGTTAATCAGAATCGTACATTGTACATTATACATAAACATAGCGAAATTCATAACAGAATTTGAGAATAATGATCGCGATTGTTACATGAACCTTGTATGTGGATTTACTGGTAAAGCATTGGTACCGATAATTTGGCCGGAAGAACGGAGGAGGAAATCACGAGAGAGCAATGGTCGACTATAATCTTCCGGTTTGTTCGCTAAACGCTTCTGTCGATCGTGACAAGCCATCGACAAGCAACAGAGGATTACCGCGGAAAATTACAGTTATCGATGATTAACTAAAGTCTGATGGATTCACGTTTTCATGGTTGCAGCGATGCAAGACTTGTACGAATTCTCATGACAAAATTTCAACGTTTTAACAGGATTAATATTACTAAAAATAATATGAAAATTCACCTTGCAAAAGAAATTTATTAAAAAACTGCATATGAAGCACTGATTTGATATGACTATCGCTTTTAGAGGACAAAGGTAACTCCCGGACTTCATGTTCAATTTCATCCACCTAAAAGAACTGGAAACTGCATGATGTTTAGGACCGAGGGTTAATCGAACGTTGTTCGCGAACGATATTGAGTATTAATAACGATCTCCCAGGTGCGCGTTAATACCTGCATTGTTTGCTAACATCAGTCACTATCAATAACGTCGCACTAAGTCCACAAATACGCGAATGTCGTCGTTTACCATCGTTATTGCTGTAAATAACATCGCGTTGATGCTAGTGTTACCCGCTTGCTCATTGCCACTCCCACGCGCCGTTGATCGTTTGCGAATGCTTTCGAGTATCGATATTGTTTGCGTCGAACGTAGCCGACGACGATGTGTTGCTATTTGCCTGGAAAAGTGTAAACGGAAACGTACTGATATCGCTACGTTTATCAATTAATTGAAAACCGATCTCGTTGGAATTCGAGGGATGCAGGCCGAGTTCCAAATAAAATTGATCAGACGTGTGCTTCGATACATAATTATGTCCTACTTATTACGAACGCGAACGTGACTGGACGAACACATGCTGCCGCGAGTTCTAACAACAATTGTAGATAATTATTGAAGGGCTCGAATCGAGTTCAGAATAATCTCTTAATTAAATACATTTAGTCGAATGCTGGAATAGGAGACTCGAGTTATCGATTTTAATGATCATGTAGACTGTAGACTCTATTCATTCGCAGCTCGTGAAGTTTTCCTCGAATCGTTGCGCAAACGGATCAAAATCGTCACGCAGGAGGTCGAAACGTCGCGTCGCGCTAACTTTTCGCAATTCGCTCGTCTGCTTGCTATTCACTAGGCGAAATGCACACGCAAACACGGCACGGCACAGAGCGCAGCGTGGCCCGCATCGTCGCATTATAATTCGCGCACGAACGACCGATCCGTCGAATCCGCGCCCATTCCCTACGTACACACGCACACGCGCGCACAGACGCAGGACGCTCATTAATATTCCGCATCACGAGCAGATACGCGTTATTCGCGCGCGCAGATGCGCTTCACGCTAATTACACGCTACGCGTTGTATCGCCCGTTTTCGTCTATCCGTTCCCGTTTTATGTAGACACCGTTTAAGGAGAGAACTCTTAAAGAAAGCTCACTAGGTTCCATACACAGCTGCTGATGCTATTTATGTATTCTTTGAAAAATAAAGAAACATCCGTTTCTATTTAAGAATATGCTCCACTATTATTTCAAATAATTCAGCGTAACACTCAAATAAGGATATTTTAGAATAATCATGTAGAATTCTATTTAACTGAACAGCATTTAAATTAAATTAACTGCATTTATGAAACAGGATGAAATTCCTCCACACCGCGCATTCGTTAATTATTTAATACCTATTTTAATTAAACGAAATCCCAGATGCATAGGAAACGAACGCGCGCACGGAACGCCGAGTTCGCGATTTCTCTTGGAAGAAAAATAACACATTAACCGGCACCCGGCCACTTCATCACGCAGATCCTCCGTTAGTTAATAATCCTCGAGCGTAGAACAAAACGGTCCCGCGGGCAACCCTTTAATCTTTGCCAGAGCTGGCTTCAGGACCCTTCGTACGCAATAATTCCGACGCGTCACGCGCCGCACCGACCGGACTGGCGAATATCGCATCGACAGCCGCGCGAAACGACGCCCCCGTAAACCCTCTGCAAATTGTATTTTAATAGACACCCGAGCTGCTCGTCGGGGCTCACCCGAATACGCGAGCCTGATTTATGCGCCTGGAATATTGCGTCGCGGAACGATTTCGGGAATCATTTGCTACCGGTAATTTGGCCGGGAACAAGAAATATTGGCTGCCTCTCGCGTGATGCTGTTTTTATTGACTGTTCAACGCGTTTTTAATCTCCTTTCCTTAGTCGGTAAATGTGCAGTGGTGGTAACGAACTATCCCTATAATTAATTGTCATGAATACTCTGATTTGTTGATACTAAATGAATGACATTTCCGACTGAGTATGAATTCTTCGTTTCTAATTAAGGGAACAGGGTCGTTCCATTTTTATTCCTTAATCAAATGTTAATATTTATAAATTTGCACCTCGCATATTTCATATATTTTATTTTCGACGTTTTCGATGTAATATTCTATGCTCGACGTGATTTCCGTGAAATTAAATGAAATACGAAATTAAAATTTGTTTCGACATTTTAAGGTAAAACAATTATAATTAGTACTGAAAAATATCACAATTTCATGCATTCGTTGATTGAATATTTTTTTCATGAACTCAAAACAATTATATTGAAAATTGAATAGTTAAATTTCTGGACTACGAGTAAAGATCGTACCGACGTTAATTTTAAGGCAGAACATTTATTATCCATCTATATAGTCCTCCCATTAACACGTTAGCCCAGTTGGCAATTGCTTTGGCGAAAGGGAAGCTCTACAATCAAAAATCCGCCCGACCCGCTCACGGATTCGACTCGCGATAGGTCGCTCGTCATTGCCAAATCGCGAGAAGCCTGGCGTTACGGAGTATATACAGGCTTCCTAGCGTCCGCTGCCAGCTACATTGCGACGACTCTTAAGTCGATTGTCGTGTCATGTCGCGTTGTAAAGTTTTTGGCAAGGCCGTTTGACTAACGTGCCCTTGCCTTTACGTCGCCGAAAATAACCGTGAAGAAGGGGACGCTCGTCGCTATTTGTTACCGCGTGTAAATTTGGAAACGGTCGGGTCCTAAATGGACTCGTTAAGGAGTCTTCTTATCTTTCAGACTAATTATATTTTTAGTTGAACTCTGAACTGTAATATGTCTCCTATAATACTTCGTACGGTGTCTTATTTTATGACGAACATAATCGTCTGGGAATTAACTACTGTTACATTATCTTGATGTAGATCAAGCATATCTCACAAGCTTGTAATAAAACAGATAAAACTGTTTAATGTCTATCTCATGTCAGATGAATGCAAATCGCGGTAATTTGTTTTTGTAAACTAAAGTAATTTGACAGTAAAATTCCGCTAGTGACATTGTTGCGAATTTATAGGATGCAACGTGAATGGTAGATTAATGCGAGTTGTAGAAACGTTGCGATCTGTAGTAACTTGACTGTGTGTCAACAATGTTACCCTCGACAGTGAAACAGCGTTAGAGAGCAATAAACATTTAGGATTTCTGCCAAGTCTGTACGTGACGCCGCGAGTAGAATCGAAATCGAGAACGAAATTTGCTTAGAATATAGAGATGTATCGAGTGTACGGTAATTAAGTGAAATTAAATTTCGTCCATCCTATTAAACGCAACGTTGCCTCCTAATACTGGAAGCTTGCCCTGAGTGCTATAATATTATCTCTAAATCATGAATCATCAATCATATTGAGATAAAATACCAAAAATCCGTTTCTCATTAAAGCGTGATAATGAAATAAGACAATTTGAAATTCAATTTTCCTGTTATTCAATCCGAATCCCGATATATGTTTGCTCCATTCACGGTGCAAAACGGGCCGCGAGAATCACGATCCGACGTCATTAAACGCGCACAATCATCGAATCGCGGGCTCGTTATATAGTAATCATTAGCGAGAGCGCGTGCAGCCTCGCGGACATTGGCGTGTTTCGAGCGTGCAAAATCGTCGCGTTCCACGGCCGCAGTGTGGTCAGCATGCATTTCCGTTAACGTTTAATTGAATTAATACCGCCAAGACCGGGCACGGAAAACCGTGGCGCGTGCTCCATCTTCGCCCACGCGGATTCTCCGCAAATTATGCCGCGCCTAGATTGTGGAAAAGGTTACGCGGTTCGAAATTGTTGTAATAATTCTGCGCCAAGTACTAAGTATAATTTAAACGGTCGACCTTTCGGTAATAATTCAATTAAAACGAAATTGTAGCCCGTCGTGATTTAATTTAAATTTATATCGTGCAATAAGTGGAATGCATCTTCCCTGACGTGTTTTATTAAAAATGAATGACGATAATGGGGGTTGATGATTTGAAGATGCAGTCGATGATTTTGAGGTAACCGAGCAACTAGTTAGGATCGTAGTACCGTTGTAATTTTCGATTGCACACTGTGTATTTAATCCGAGCTTAGTGCGCGATTTACATCGTTCTGGGGGTTGTTTTCGGGGGCGAATCGATACAGCGACCTCGGTAACTGTGTCGATCGCTTTCCCGGCGTCCGCCGATGGCCAGCTCTCTTTACCTATCTGTTTCTCTCTATCTATGCCCGAGCGTAAGGAGCTTAGCCGGCGAGCTGCCGTAACATCATCAAATTAATCCTTTGGGTAAGCGAGGAGCGCCGCGGAGTTTCCGCGTCCGCCCTCCGTTCGAAGCGCGAGGCAAACACAAAATCGTTTGAGACCGGTGGCGAACAATTCTGGCCCGTGGCCAGTCGTGACCATTGCCAAGGACCGCATTTTGTGTGCTCGCTCGCTTTGCCCCCACACGGAATTAACCAGAAATCGGTGCGCGATGCATTTGCGAACTTTCGTTTTAATTGTGCCAGTTTAATTTACATGAAGACATACAATGGATATTCTAAAAAATATTGAAGTTTACTCGCCGAGGCATTTTATGATATTTCCTTGTAGTAATTTTAGTCAGAGGAAAAAATTAGAATAATTAGTGACTTAACGAATCGTAAACTGCTTATCTATTCTGACAACGAGTCTAAGGACAAGTGCAGAAGAAAAACGGACGAGCGTAAATATATGTATATCTACTCGTTGCTCTTATTTCATTGAAATTTATTGCCCTAACTAATTCTGACAAAATAATCATCTCTCAAGATGAAACTGTTCTCACTTACCCAATGACTGCAGAACGGCATCAACGGGACCAGCAGGCAGCAGCTACGCACACCGTTACGCTATCATTTTTCGCAATCGAGGCCAAGCATGCAATCCTCGGATGATAAGATAACAGTCTTCGTTCAAAGACAATAACATCGTTACGATTCACTACGCCGACGTCCTGAAAAAGAAAAAGAACGCGTCCCCGTTAGTTTCTGGTACAGATAGAGGCCACTAACGCCGGGACAATGGGCCTTGTTTCTGGCCGAAAGTGGGAGGTCAGATCGCAGTATACAATAATAAGTACGTTCAAAGAGTCGATGACTTAAAAAGTCTGTCCGTCGAAAGATTGAACGAGGGGAAAGCGAAGATGCCTTTGAACGATAGAAAATAGCCGCGGGTGCTCTAAGCATTATGTCTAATCGCGTTACTACGAATAGATATACTGACTCTTGAAAATAATTGCTGGTAGAGTTTCGTCTCGTCAATGATTGTCAGAGTGATGTATGATCGTTTCTCAGTGGCTCATTGTTGGAGTATAATGGAATCGTATGAGCAGCCGGTGGAAAGTTTCGTAAATGTTAAGCCCGTCCATTCTGACACACTATACATTAATTCTATGATATTATATAATGCAGCCTATGTACTCCTCTCGAGTCACTTGACGCTCGTAGTCCTTGTACATGCTTCCTTTCAAAGTCCTATAATCATTTTTATACGAATTTTTCTTCCAGCTATTCACAAACACCCGTTTACATTCGCATCCCTTTCAACCCTTACTCCTACACTCTCTCTCCGTCCATTCTTCCCACTTTTGCCGCGCTCTCTTTATCCCGAATTGCTTTGCTTCTTTCATCTTTATTTGTAACTCGGTCTAGCCAGTCTCGCAGGACGGTACGCGAGTAATTCAATCAATCCGCATCCGTCGATGCTAAAAGCCGAGTATCCGCGCCCTGATTTTATTAGCCGCGAGCCGCGAGTATGTGCCTCGCCGCAGCGGATCAATTTTCATGGTCCATTAAGTAATTGCACCGGCAGTGGACGATCGCGGAAACGATCGTTTCCTGCTCGCATTTCGTCGCCGATTTCCGCTCGTCTCGTTCCACTCCTCGATTAGTCGATAGCAAAACACATTAAATTCTACGTTATTATTCTTTTTCTTCCATATACCTTATTTTCATGAGTACAATCAGAGATGAATACATATCGAAACGTTTATCCTTCTTGCAAGATTATGTATTCGTCAGTCAAACAATTCGTGAAGAGTCCCATACAAAGCAGTACATAAAAAAGAGAAAGTAGGAAGAGGAGTGAAAGTGAAGAGAAAACGAAACGTAAAAGCACGAGAAACAGGCGAGATTTAGCAACGCGCGTGAAGAAGAGAACCGGAAGAGGAAAGGATTACGCGTGTGGGGGCAGCGCTTCGCGAGATAGACACGAGGAGGGGCAGGGGAGCGTCGGGATCGTTGGAGGAAAATCGGAGAGCCGGTGAAAAATGGGTTACACGTAAGGGTGGAAAGGGGGAGTAGCGAGAGTACGGAAGACTCAGAATGCTCGGGCGCGTGCGGACGCGAATAGACGTTGCGTGCGTCGATCCATAATTCATGGTGTACAATTGTGTAGCGAATAATCAGCGAAGCCCCAGGCGGGGTCACGCGATGCATAAAACCACGCGAAAAAAGATCCATTATGTGCATCTCGGTTACATAAATCGAAATCGCACGGCATGGTGTGCCGCGTCGACAAACGGGCGTAGAAGATATAGTAAAAGACATCGGAGATTACGCGATGGAAATATTGCAATGAGATCGGGAAGTGAAACGTGAGCGATGTGAGTTATCATTTTCAGATACCGAATCGACCAACAGATTGGAAGAGTTTTTATTACAACAGAGCTATAATAAATATCTTGATCTCATAAATAAATACCGTTCTGTTAATAAAATTATCGTTCGAATCGCATTTGTCATTTCATAATTTTCTCCAGCGACGTCCTCTTTAAACAAGAGGATCGACAAACAACGGGGCGTGGAAGAGCGAGAGCGAAAGAGAGAGAGTGGGATGCTAATGAAAAAGCGGGCCAGAGGAGCGGGAAAAGACGTATCGAGGCCGCGAGCTGAATATACCCCCGTGCTCGGCCCAGAATCCCAGAACAACGCGTTCCGACGTCCTGGGACATTTCCCGGATTTTTCAATCGATATTGCGACGAGTCCCGTGACGTCACGGGAGTAGCCGTGACGCCTACGTGGCGGCCACGCACGCGCGCTACCCCACTGGGTTAATGGGTTAGGTTATCGATCAGCGAGACATCCGACAACACGCGGAGAAACCCTCTCTCGATTCAATTCCAGCCCACCCTTGCCTTGCCACTATGACTGGCCCACCCTACAGCCACCCTTTTTGACCCACCGCCATTCCACGCAGTGGAACCTTTCTTCCCTTCAACCGTGGAAGGACCGATTTTCCCTTCCCTTTCATCCATTTCTAATGGCTTCCTCGATCATTTCATGGATCTTTTATGCATCTGCACCATTCACTTTACTCTAATAAACAGACATTCATCCCTGTGTCGTGTGACTCATTCCCATACCTTCCATATTTTAGATTTTCAATTAAAAGTACCAATGATACATAGAATGCACAGATGAAATTGATGTGCTATGATGTACAAATATTGCATTAAGCAAAGAATAAGCGAGCACTTGCCCGCCTAAAGACCGCTTTAAATATCTAACAGGAAACATTCGAGTTTCTTTAAAAGACAGCAAGAAAACTGTGTATCATACGAGTTCGATGATTTAATGATCAGCTATCTATAATACGATCGTGGAGCGTTAGTTATCGCTACTCGAATCCATCCAATAAAAGCGTAATAATGACACGCCGGCCACGTTCTCCTTTTCGCTTCGCTACTAAACAATTACCGTGGCGAAATTTACGAGCGCGATAAAAAGAACCGAGGTAAGAGGGATGGAGACGGGAGAATTCGTGCAGCTGCGAGGGACGCTGGATTATTTTTCAGTATAGCGTAATAACGAACGGGCGAAACGGGCCGCAGTGGGCTGTGATACACAGGATCGAAGGATCATAAAAGGAAACGGCAAGAGAAATGGGGCGACGATTCTTACTGGATAGCGATATTTCTCGCGTCTATCGATTACAGCTTAAATATAACATTGGGAAACGATTGTAAATCTCGATGTTACCTCCACTGTACATCATTTGAAAATGATTGATGACCAACTGGAAGAACAGACTTTTACGGGCAATAATTCACACTATGTAATTAAGATCTATCTATTTCTTGTCATACTTAAGTGAGTATATGTAATTAGAGATGAAAAGGTTTTTAGAAACTACAGGCTTTTATACCAGGTCTTTGATATTCTAAGTGCTCATACGTTTTTAATGGTAATTTCAGTGAATTTCATTTTGAGATCATGAGAGAGAACAAATAATTCGCGAAAGTAACACCGAGTATAAAATTAGAATTTGTGGAGATAAAAAGCCGCAGAATTTCTGCAGACAGTACAGCTTTTATCAGGGCAAAGTAGCGGCAGCGTAATATACTAAACCAACCCGTTTTCTCACTGTCAACGTTTGAATCTGCAATTCCTCCTTTGACCGCAGCGGGAAGAGGTAAAAGGAAGAAACTACTTTCTGGAAACTTTCTTATTTGTACCACTAAAAAATGATCGTATTTTTAAAGGCGATGGTAAAGTAACACTGTGAAGTAACGTAATTTATTTCTCCCGGTGAGAAAGGAAAAGTGGGCCAAAGAATTATTCGACGTTATCCAACGGTCCCTGCATGTCCATTTTTCACACCTCGTAATATCAGATAGAATTATATTCTTATGTAACAATTCATGGCTTTGTTATTAAAACATTTTATAATTAGTTGTTAGTTTTCAAATTATTTTAGAAATCATTTTGTTACAAAGGGAATGTAAATAACCTCGGGGGTAAGAGGTAGCCATAAAGCGATCTGAGATCGATCGGCTCGCTTCTCATCCCGAAAAGCTAGGCTCGATCGCATCGCCGGAGAATTATCCAACGATTCGATTCCCTCCCGCGTAGTTATTCGGGGGAATCGAGCCGAGATAATTTCGCCGATTGAATTTTTCATCGGTCGACTCGAACGAATTGTTCGAAGGCAGCGAGGCAGCCATTTAAGGGATGATTCGCGTCAGTGCCTGTTGATCCTTCCCTTTACCTCTCGGAATTACATTTCTCACGCCACTTTGATCGCCTCCCGTCTCTCCTTGATGATAGATCGCTACTCCACTACCCAGGTTAAATTTAGTTTATGGGAAACACTAATGTTGTTTATATCGACGCTTGCTCTACTTTGAAAGAGGCTCGCAGAAAATTCTTATCAATTTTTTAATCGTAAATTATTTTAGAAAAATTGTGCTAAGATTTTGATGGACAACGTAAATCTACAACAGGAAAATATGCAGACGTACGTCAACGAACATGAATTGCATGCAATTTTCTATTTGTCTCGCCGTTTCGATTTCCCTGGAGTTCCGAGGTTCAACAATACGGAGATGCGATTTTTCGTGAGAAAATCTTCAGAATTCTCTAAACGATGTTTGAAAAATGACGCGAGTCAAAGGTCGCATACTAAAAATACTCCAGACAACGGCGCAGGACACGCTCAGTTTTATTTTCGTCTGTTTCTCTCGTACCAAGTAATGGGATTGAAAATATACCATGTTACGTTTCTTGGAAAAACTATCAACCCTGATTTTGCAATATGTGATAATCGAGAGTGGTAGAAAGAGCTGTAATATATCAGAGTTAACCGGACATTTATTGAGTTTACAGAACCATGCTTCTAGTATGTTTGTGTTCTGGGAGATTCATATTTATCTCGTAATAAAACTAATTTCTTGTGATAGTTCGAATAGCAAAGGAAGTAAAATATTTATTGCCTGTAGATATCATTATACAACTTTGTGACTAATCACGGCGCAGCTAAGTTAGTCTCATCACCGAAACTTCAGAGCAGAGAGCAAACAGCTGTGCCTGTATAATTACGCTTCTTCGAGAAATTTAAAAATACGTTTCCCAGTGCTGGGTACTTAGTTACCGGGTACTATTCCGCTTTAACGCTAGATATCGAGTTACAACGGTGGTCTAATTCTCTGAAGGTCTTCTGCCTTTGAGGGAAGGTCCCTTGGCTCGTCTGATTAATATCGGTCTCTGCGACGAAGCGCCTTTTCAAAGGTCTCGCTTGGCTTTGTTTAAAGATTATTATTTCAGTTTTAATATAGCTCGGGAAGATTCATCTTTCATAGATTTTAACCAGGGCTCTTCCTTTTGGTACCACGATTGGCTGTTTGCTCGACGAGCACTGCAAATCCTTTACAAGAAACTTTCAGCTGTTTACAAACGTTCTTATAACATAATAATGCAACGTGTAACTTGGAGAAAATTTTAACGAAATTCTAGCGTCTGACGGGATACAAACTCCAAATGCACGATTAGTTTATTTCAAGCTTCGAAATGACATGGGATATATACGCGGAACACCGCGGGGCGAAGTTTACGGGGCTGTTTTCATAAGCGGCAGACGACGATATAATTTTCGTGTCCGCTCCCGCGGGAGCCAGAGCCGTGTATTAATATCGATCAGGACTCCACCCCATTTTCTTGCACACATTTTTTCTTGCCCGTTTCATAAGTTTCATTCATGAGGAAACAATTCTTCTCCTGTATTTCCACTAACAAACCATTCCAATCATTTTATGTGAAAATCATCTAATTTAATCGGATCATGAATTAGGCAGTTCGTCATGATTAAAAAAATGGTACCTTCGGTAACGAGTTTGAATAGCTTCAATTGTATATTAAAATGATAAATTAATAAAGGACTGAGTGAATCTCAAATACCCCAAGACAGATTTTAGATAGAGAAAGTGTCATGTCCATTTTTAGCCTGGGTCACAATATTTTAATACGTTCACGTATAGTTTGAATTCGCGCGTGGGACCTGGGAAAATCGATCCCTTTATGGCGGTTTTTCCCGTCCCCGGAGATTTTTCACGGGAGACCCGTAAACCTGCTTTGAGAGGCTCGCTCGATTTACCGTGATGCATGAAGGAAGACGACCCAGAAAGAGCCCAAGACGACGAACCAATGGCAATTTATCTGGCGTCGTTACGATTCCTCGTGAAAATAGTATTCAGAGAATTAATGCGAATACGAGAAAGAAAATTATTTTTATATTAGTACCAATATTCAAGAAACTCAGTAATCTATTTGGAGTTTTAACAAAATAAAAGATTAAATCTAAAGGCTTTCATTTATTAGGAATTCTTGAAAATGATTGAAGATTACAAGTATGGCGTCTACATATGTATATTCGGACAATTGTTGTGCAAAGAACCTGGGGAAGCAAACGAGGCAAAGGGAAAAAGCGGAGAGATTCCTGCTTGGAGTCCATTAGACGCGTTGACGATGATCGTTCGTCCAATCAACCCGAGAGATGAGGTTGATTTAAGGGAATAAGCGTTAGAACTACGAGAGTTTCTTCACTAAAAGAACTTCGATCGATGGTCAATTAAAATGAGTTGAAGATTTTCTAATTTCGAGAGAATGAAAGTTTGATTACTATTGGATGAATTTTTATAGTGAAAATTAATTATCGGAAGAATTTTAGTCAAGTCTAGATATAGTTAATTATTTTAATTCAGGAAAATTCATATCACAATTAAACAATATTATTTTAGAAATCATTTTGTTACAAAGGGAATGTAAATAACCTCGGGGGTAAGAGGTAGCCATAAAGCGATCTGAGATCGATCGGCTCGCTTCTCATCCCGAAAAGCTAGGCTCGATCGCATCGCCGGAGAATTATCCAACGATTCGATTCCCTCCCGCGTAGTTATTCGGGGGAATCGAGCCGAGATAATTTCGCCGATTGAATTTTTCATCGGTCGACTCGAACGAATTGTTCGAAGGCAGCGAGGCAGCCATTTAAGGGATGATTCGCGTCAGTGCCTGTTGATCCTTCCCTTTACCTCTCGGAATTACATTTCTCACGCCACTTTGATCGCCTCCCGTCTCTCCTTGATGATAGATCGCTACTCCACTACCCAGGTTAAATTTAGTTTATGGGAAACACTAATGTTGTTTATATCGACGCTTGCTCTACTTTGAAAGAGGCTCGCAGAAAATTCTTATCAATTTTTTAATCGTAAATTATTTTAGAAAAATTGTGCTAAGATTTTGATGGACAACGTAAATCTACAACAGGAAAATATGCAGACGTACGTCAACGAACATGAATTGCATGCAATTTTCTATTTGTCTCGCCGTTTCGATTTCCCTGGAGTTCCGAGGTTCAACAATACGGAGATGCGATTTTTCGTGAGAAAATCTTCAGAATTCTCTAAACGATGTTTGAAAAATGACGCGAGTCAAAGGTCGCATACTAAAAATACTCCAGACAACGGCGCAGGACACGCTCAGTTTTATTTTCGTCTGTTTCTCTCGTACCAAGTAATGGGATTGAAAATATACCATGTTACGTTTCTTGGAAAAACTATCAACCCTGATTTTGCAATATGTGATAATCGAGAGTGGTAGAAAGAGCTGTAATATATCAGAGTTAACCGGACATTTATTGAGTTTACAGAACCATGCTTCTAGTATGTTTGTGTTCTGGGAGATTCATATTTATCTCGTAATAAAACTAATTTCTTGTGATAGTTCGAATAGCAAAGGAAGTAAAATATTTATTGCCTGTAGATATCATTATACAACTTTGTGACTAATCACGGCGCAGCTAAGTTAGTCTCATCACCGAAACTTCAGAGCAGAGAGCAAACAGCTGTGCCTGTATAATTACGCTTCTTCGAGAAATTTAAAAATACGTTTCCCAGTGCTGGGTACTTAGTTACCGGGTACTATTCCGCTTTAACGCTAGATATCGAGTTACAACGGTGGTCTAATTCTCTGAAGGTCTTCTGCCTTTGAGGGAAGGTCCCTTGGCTCGTCTGATTAATATCGGTCTCTGCGACGAAGCGCCTTTTCAAAGGTCTCGCTTGGCTTTGTTTAAAGATTATTATTTCAGTTTTAATATAGCTCGGGAAGATTCATCTTTCATAGATTTTAACCAGGGCTCTTCCTTTTGGTACCACGATTGGCTGTTTGCTCGACGAGCACTGCAAATCCTTTACAAGAAACTTTCAGCTGTTTACAAACGTTCTTATAACATAATAATGCAACGTGTAACTTGGAGAAAATTTTAACGAAATTCTAGCGTCTGACGGGATACAAACTCCAAATGCACGATTAGTTTATTTCAAGCTTCGAAATGACATGGGATATATACGCGGAACACCGCGGGGCGAAGTTTACGGGGCTGTTTTCATAAGCGGCAGACGACGATATAATTTTCGTGTCCGCTCCCGCGGGAGCCAGAGCCGTGTATTAATATCGATCAGGACTCCACCCCATTTTCTTGCACACATTTTTTCTTGCCCGTTTCATAAGTTTCATTCATGAGGAAACAATTCTTCTCCTGTATTTCCACTAACAAACCATTCCAATCATTTTATGTGAAAATCATCTAATTTAATCGGATCATGAATTAGGCAGTTCGTCATGATTAAAAAAATGGTACCTTCGGTAACGAGTTTGAATAGCTTCAATTGTATATTAAAATGATAAATTAATAAAGGACTGAGTGAATCTCAAATACCCCAAGACAGATTTTAGATAGAGAAAGTGTCATGTCCATTTTTAGCCTGGGTCACAATATTTTAATACGTTCACGTATAGTTTGAATTCGCGCGTGGGACCTGGGAAAATCGATCCCTTTATGGCGGTTTTTCCCGTCCCCGGAGATTTTTCACGGGAGACCCGTAAACCTGCTTTGAGAGGCTCGCTCGATTTACCGTGATGCATGAAGGAAGACGACCCAGAAAGAGCCCAAGACGACGAACCAATGGCAATTTATCTGGCGTCGTTACGATTCCTCGTGAAAATAGTATTCAGAGAATTAATGCGAATACGAGAAAGAAAATTATTTTTATATTAATACCAATATTCAAGAAACTCAGTAATCTATTTGGAGTTTTAACAAAATAAAAGATTAAATCTAAAGGCTTTCATTTATTAGGAATTCTTGAAAATGATTGAAGATTACAAGTATGGCGTCTACATATGTATATTCGGACAATTGTTGTGCAAAGAACCTGGGGAAGCAAACGAGGCAAAGGGAAAAAGCGGAGAGATTCCTGCTTGGAGTCCATTAGACGCGTTGACGATGATCGTTCGTCCAATCAACCCGAGAGATGAGGTTGATTTAAGGGAATAAGCGTTAGAACTACGAGAGTTTCTTCACTAAAAGAACTTCGATCGATGGTCAATTAAAATGAGTTGAAGATTTTCTAATTTCGAGAGAATGAAAGTTTGATTACTATTGGATGAATTTTTATAGTGAAAATTAATTATCGGAAGAATTTTAGTCAAGTCTAGATATAGTTAATTATTTTAATTCAGGAAAATTCATATCACAATTAAACAACAATAATTCATAACAATTTGCTAAGAATAGCTTGCGTAGTTTACAACGCCACTCTTGAATAATTAAAATTGTTTAGTTAAAGTTAATAATTTATGAGCTCGCGACGAGACAATTTATCAACTTGTAGCACTGGTAAGAAAAAATAGAGTGACCAATTTAACATTCCAGCAACTCAATTATCAGTCCTATGATTACAACTTTAAAACAACGCGGCATCGATCATTGTAATGAAGTCATCAAACGAACAGTAATTCCGTGCCGCGCTTTTAATTGGTTCCATGCGTCTATGCCACAAAAATTCGGAGCGTAACGAGAGTTCCGCGGAAATTCGCGTGGGATTAAATCAGGTAGGTATTTACATGCAACGAGTTTGTAGTGCTTTTAGCATTGGTTCGTTTGCGCCGCGAGAAGCGATTACTGTATTTCCACTACGAGAAAGCGAGGCTACATAAACATAATTAATTGTTCATAGTAAATTAATTCTAAAAATTAATTCTACAAACAATCGTTCAAGCTGCACGTTTTAACTCTCGTCTCCTATAACTTATACATTTTATGTACGCTTTTATTGGTACACTTACCTTTACGGTACCGTAAGCGAAAATTTTAAGCTGGATCACGTAGAGCGGCCGATCGTACCCATTGATTTTACGCATCTGCAATTGAAGCGCAACAGCTTACGATGCTAGAATGAGGGCCTCGGTTAGCTGTTTCGCGATCGCGTTTCCACTATTTTCGTGCAGCTGGGATGGCAGCGGCGTCGTTCGCCGATAATCTTAAACAGAAATCCCCGACGAGCCGAATGGTGGAAACGGCCGGGCGCGCGCGCGCGCGCGCGGGCGTGCAACTGGAAATTTCACATGCACTTGGTATCGAATGCCGCGCGCGTTCGGCGCGATTGCGATTCGAACGATAATCGCGACGCGTTTTCAATGGAATAGCGATGCAATCACCGCTGAACTTCGATGTCGATACGTAGGCAAGCCGAAACCAGTAGCGACGAATCTGAAACAAAAAGTAATAGTATACATAATAAATGATTAATAATTAATTGCAAAATTTAGTATGATTTAGTACGTTTACGTGTAACTGTTTTTATATATGTAATAAATTAAGATTTTTTGTATGAAGTTGCCTAAATCACTCGGTTGCCTGAGTCACTGTTATTTCGCAGACACAAAGATTTATCGAGCAAATCCTCCTCTGGGTAAAATCGTGCAACCGGTAGTAGAGCGATCTTTTAACACCGTCACGTGCAGTCATAAAACATTCTTTGATCTGTCAGATACGTATTCGCGATCCTAACTTCCGCCGATATCCGGACGTCGATACGGGGTGAATCCGCGAAGAAAAATTTCAGCCTCGGTTTGGGGTTCGGGGAGGTGGATGGAAAAACAAGGCCGCGTCATGTATGATTTATAGCCGTTACACGCCAGCCCCATAGCGACTTCTTCTGCAACTTTTATTACCCACTTTCGAAGTCACCTCGCAACCCTTAAAGATCCTCCAACGTCGCGTCGTCGCCGCGTCTTTTGTCGCCGGAGGATTTCTTTTTCGTCGATTTCAATGAGGACCACGCGATGAGGCCCGGAGGCTCGACGAGGGAGAGAGCAGAGGAGAGAGAAAGTTGCCGCGGGCCATCAGGAAGTTCGAATATTCTTCTTTCGTTCCTAATAGCCTCGGCACGAGTTCCACGGAAGATAAAGGGGCTGATGAATGCCCCGCCGGAACTTACGAAGTTCCGCAATTATAATTAAACTGCTCGGGGTAGGTCGTCCGAGATAGGATTCATAACTCGTCGCTGAGAAACCTAAACGATCGTACGAAGTGATTCTCAGGAGTTGCTGTTTCGTCTGTTTCAGTTTTTCTTACTCTCGCTGCTACGGTCTTGTAAGTAGATTGGGACGGCACTACTCAGACACAGATTGGAACTCGCGTAATTACATCTTACTTTGGTAATTTCGGGTAACTTTTTAGCCTTCTACATTATAAATGTTTGACATTTAATCGAATTTTATTACAGTAAAGAAGTACTGGGAACCCAGCATATTTGAAATAAGGTGTTACTCGATTAGTTACTTAATTAAAAATCTCGTTGTTTCTATTTTTAAAATCTTATTCGGCGAAAGGTTCAAAGTTCACTACCAACAGCTAGTCAACAGAAAATCCCCTGTGGAGCGGAAAGGAAGTGAAATTCGAGGACGGTCCACGGAAATCGTTTTCCACGAAACCTGTCCTTGGGGAGATCAGGGCGCACAAACCAGTGGAAAACATCGTTTTTTTTTTTTATATTCGCGTATAAATCCCCGGAGGTGATCCGAGCTCGACGTGCCTATCACGTACAATGTTTATATAAACTCGGGTGAACTCGCGATAATTTCAATTTTGGCTCTCTATTTTAGTCGTGATTTTGGAAGTAACAACCGACACATTTATACAAACTAGCTCAGTACATGAATTTCAAATAGTTGATTTTCTCATACACTATCCAACAATTTCAATTGAAATTCTTCAGGCAAATCGATAAGTATCTGTTCGAAGCTTATTTTGTTCTACTTCGATGGATTTCCAGAGATCAGGAAACATCCACTGGTCGGTGTAGAAGAATTGAATTCAGTCTCATAGTAGTTTCTTTCGTACGAGAGTAAAAGGCTGTTTGTTTTCTCGATTCGAACGATGGAAAGGGTTTCGTCGAGAGCGATGAACCGTTGTACACAGCGACGACCACTCTCCACGTGTTCCCCGAGGGCTTGTCCATCGGTGGTCACAAATCGGTTCCTTTTCTCCCGACACGGCTAATGGTTAATGGATCAACCAAGAATCCCCTTAAGACGCCCTGCAGAAAGACACGAGGACCGGTAAAATTACTCGCGAATCGATTGTTATCTGATCCGATCCGCGATCTCGTGAATTTATGAGGATTTTGGGGTCGCGCGTGAGATGGAACCACTTGATTACGATTCTATTTTATAAGAGTTAGTCAAGTAGGGAGGACGAGGTTGAATTATTTCTACTCTGTTTAGTCATTTAATTTACGCGACGATTCTTTCGTTCCAGATAAAAAGAATGGACAAGGAATTGTACCGAGAGAAAAATTTTACTTTGTGTTTCATGTACGACGCTTAGAAATTTTATTGTTATAAAAATATTGGAACTCACTCGGAAGGAGTTAAACATTAAAATTCTGTTTCAGGAAACAATAGGCACTGTAAGAACCGTGAAATACTCAGAACGCGCCGCGACTGAGCTGTTCAACGCGAGTCTCGCGTATTCAATATTCAAGACAAAGGATCCCGAGGGGTAAAGGATCCCCGCGAACATCTCCGTGAAACGCTTTACGTCTCTCTCTCTCTTTCTTGCCTTCTCAACGCAATCTTATCGACGTCGAATTATTCTTCTTGGTCGACGATCTCCAACGGATTACCATGGCTCGTCTGCCGATAAGACGACCGGCTTTCCCGAAGGACCGAGCCACTTACCGAGAGGAGGCTTTTATATCTCCATGACGTTGTTTCGTCGAAGGCAATTTCGAGAGAAGTAGTGTCCTCTTCCTCCTCGTCCTCCCGCGTGATAAGATACGGGGCAACGATATCAGTGCGCGGCGCGGAGCGGAATCTCCTTGCATCTCCGAGGCTGACGAGAACCGACTTCCCTTTGAGAAGAAAACAGGGAGCTCGGAAATCGTACGAGTCTCCGGGCACCAATCTCCGAGAATAAAGGGTGACCGAAGAGGGGCTAGATCGTGCCGTTTTGATGAATTTCAATGAGAGCCTCTGTACACTTTAAACGTATTTGAAACCGTTTCAAGCGACGAAGTCAAATCACAATCTTCGGAACGATCTATCCGGTTTTGAGGATCTAAAGAGTATCAGTCGTTCGGAAAGCGATTTGCAGCGGTGACTGTTAGCATCGTTATCGCGCGATATTAGCGAGCAAATTCGAAACGGACTATTCCCAGTAATTGACGTATTAGCGCCACGATGACTGAAGCCTGGCTTCTAAGCGGATTTGGGTAACCGACTGAAACCAGAACAACGCGCGTTATCAGCTGCGCGCACGTCTACGTCCACGTATCCACCTACGCAATAACTTCTTGGAAACAAGCGTGTGCCATTCGTTGAGCAAATGTTTGACGCAATAATCTGGCAGAGCGTCGAAAACAATGAAATATCAATAGTGTCGTCGCAATAAGTTCCTACGAACTCCCAATGCTATTTCAAATATTATTCTCAGAGTATAGAACATCTCAATGAGTGGCATAGATTCTCATCTTATTGCATCAGAATTCTCTTTGAACTATTAAGACGTTTTTCCTTAAGTGCCTTCTTCACTGAAGAAAATCGACGATACGAAGTTTATTAGAAATCTTTATGACTGAACAAGGGGTCGATCTATAAAGTTCTACTTTATTTCTAATCAATTTTTCCAAGGACTTTTTCTGCTTGAAATAGAGACCGTTTGATCGTCGTCGTCTTCGAGCAAGGTCGTTCCATGAAAGAATCGCGTGCTTTTCAAACCCTCCTTCGCTTTCTAACCGCGAAGAGGGAGGCAAAGCGCCGGTTGAAGAGAACAATGGGCTCTCGAGTTTCGACGAGCCCCGCGACGTTTTGCGGTGCCGTTTGTTCGAGGGCTATTATTTTTTCTCCCCCACCCCTTCACTAGACTCCCACGATTCCGTTTTCTTTCTGTTTTTCTTGCGATTCCGGTTTCTGCCGTCGCGTCGCGCGACTCTCCACTACCGCGATACAACCTCGTGTAGAAATAAGTAAATTAGAAATATAATTCTTTCCGCGTTCAACAACTTTTAGCGTACATCATTCTTTTGGCAGAGAAACTAGCGCAAGCCGTGGCGATAGCAATCATTTTGTATAACTTTTTATAGTCTTTTTTGAAGAACTTGTTTCCAAAACACTATGACATTTCGGTATTTCTCTTCAAATAATTATTCGAAGCATTATAGTTTTTATTAGACTGCAGTTTACTACTGTTACGTTATTTGAATGGAAACTTTTCAGCAGAGTCGTATCGTTTTAAGTATCTAAGCGGTAAATAATGATACTGCATTGGTGTTCCCAATGGAACTTCTCTTTCCTTGAAGGAAAATTCTTACAATAGCTGTCGTATCGCTAACCATGATTAATCACAGAAAGTTCAATGAAGAGAGTTCGACGGTGATTCAAAATCATTTTTATCTCCATCGTTATTTATTGTTCTAAGGAACCCTCCGCTCTTCTCTTAGAATCCCTGGTACGCACGAAATTCAATCTGCGAACATTAGGTCGGTACAGAAGCAGTAACCATCGCCGATACAACTCGACCTGGTTATATGGTGATTTCGTATGGAAATTAAAGTTGTTTGCGAAGTTGTCGCACGATCGCGTCGTTAGCCGCTCGAAAATGGTCGCGAACTCGTTCGCGTTCCGCTCGGGGCTTTTTCAAAACTTTCCGACGTAAAAATGATTCAATGCCGATGCGTCGCGGGGGAGCTTGTGCCGCAAGCTCTGCGTGCCCCCCACCCCTTCGAAAGTTCTCAAGTCGACAGCAGGCCGTTAGCAGTGTATTATGCGGGACTTGTATCGTTTGCTGTTCTCGAACTCGCTTTAAGAAAGTGATTTAACGCACCGCTGCGGACACATAAGGAAGCGATAATTGATTATTGAAATTGAGTACGTAGCATCTCGTAAATATAAAATTAAGTAATACTAAACCAAATAAATCAAGTATAGTGTAGTAATATTTTTCAATTAAACGCATAAGTTTCTCAAAGTAACGAACAATGTTTAACTAGTGTTTTTTACGTTTCGTGAAGAATACATAGAAGTCCCCAGAACTTTCTGAATCTCGCTAAAGCGTTATGATAATTAGAGGAAGATAAGAGATACTGTGAAACCAAGGTGAACTATGTCAACGTTGTCGACATCCGGGATAGAAATCTTGAAAGATCAAGGACGTTTGACATAATTTCCGAATTCAGTCTTGACCTCCCTAACTTTAATATCGTGTCTCAAGGATTTCTCAATTTTATCGAAGCATCGAACTCCCTGCATGCCACACCAATTTTTCTACGGAACGACGGTGACATACATAAAAATGTGTTGTTTCAGCAATGAGCAGCCTCGCCTTCCAACAGGGATCATCACAGAACCAGATGAAATCGATGTTTAATGCTGGAATCTAGTGTCCCTTCGAGTATCCATTCAGAGAGAAATGCACTGCATTTCAATTAGTTTGTTGATCTTAATTTCCTTTACTAATCCGAACGAAATTATAGAAAATCGAATTTCCGAGTACAAGAGTTATACATTCAAACAACTCTCGCATTATTTTTCGCGAAACAAAGAAAAAAGACAGGGAAGCAATACACGCAAAGAACTACGAGTTACCGGCGAAACAACAAGAGTTGTTGCGGTAACTTTGCCAGGCGCAGTCGTTTCGAAACTTCAATGGAGTTTTCCTTGTTCGCGCTTTGACCTGGCTGCAGAATTTCCCGGCGAGCGTTTCCCCCGCCGACAATGGGAGGAAAACGAGATTTCGATTCAATTCCTATCGTCTTGTTTCACGATTTTCCGACATTCGTTTTCCCTTTTTAGGGTTTGACAATTTAATCTCGGTTTTTCGTACCAAAAATTGCAATCCTAATTCGTCATCAAAATAACGATGATGAACACGTCTGTTGTAAAAATGTAAAATATTCATCATATAATTAATGTTAATAAATTTCCTGATGTTAATCCTGGTCGATGTTTTAATAAAAAAAATCTGAGCAATTATGTATTAAATGTATCCACTACAAAACTGTCCTTATTCCATTGTATAAAAAATATTAAATTCTTAATACGTGATGTAAATTAAATTTCTAATATATCTTATTACAAATTTGCTTTACTAGATAATGGAGCACACGTTGCGTA
The DNA here is from genome assembly GCF_001652005.2 of Ceratina calcarata. Classification (NCBI taxonomy): domain Eukaryota; kingdom Metazoa; phylum Arthropoda; class Insecta; order Hymenoptera; family Apidae; genus Ceratina; species Ceratina calcarata. The sequence continues at coordinate 945,879 of NW_017163090.1, read as the reverse complement.
CCGTTAATGGTGAAAGGATTAAGTAGGACTTACCGTCCGTTACCTTTATCGATGTACAAATAATCGATTCCTCCCAAGGCCGTTTAACATAATTATTTCCTAACGAAGCTCGAACAGGAACGGCAAATCGAATATGTATCGGAACCTCTCGCCCGTGTCGAGGCGCGAACGCGTACGCTCGAAAAAAAAAAAAAACGTACGGCGAAAAGGGGATCGGTCGCGTTGGTTTTTGAGGATGTCAACGACCGCGAACTACCGACAGCGTAGGGTCGGAATTAGCAATGTAAATATTCACGTCGAGCCGAGCGCAAGCTCTGCATACATAGGTAACAAGATGGGCCTCGATTCAGACCCGGCATCGCGTAACCAACGCTGGACGTAACCGCCGCGAAAATTTTTCCAACTTTTCAGAGATAGAAAATACGAGCAACGCGATATTAACCAAAGCGACATAACTCAGTCCAACAAAGAATGAAAACAGGGAAATTAAAAAATGTATACAAAATGGTTTTTAACGGTACTTCAGTCATATCGCGGCGAGCCCGTTGAAACAAATTTAATTATGTAACCAGTTTGTCACGGACACGATCCGCTGCTGCGGCGCGCGCATCTGCGTGAAAAGCTTTCGTCAGTGTCATGCTCATGAAACTTTCATTAATATCGCGCGAAGACGAAATCCGGCGCGATCTCGCTGCCAAATTTAATACCTTCGCATCGGAAAATTGAATTTTTATAACTGTCAATTCCACGGGTTTGTATCGACTCGCGCCAATGCCTGTGCAACTGATCTGCGGCCAAGCAGCACAATGGCAATAACCGGAAAAAGGGATGAAACGCGGGCAATAAAAAAAAAAGGCGCAGGAGAGTTCCGCGTCGTTCGATTTCCAACGAAATGTCGCCCCTCGCGGAGCGATGCGAGGATTCCAATTTTTTGTCGTTTGCGTACAGGTAACGCGTTCCACTGCTCGTATTTTAAAAAAAACGATCAGAAAAAATATGTTTTCCCATATCGTCTGGTAAACACAATAAAAAGAACAGTTCTGTACGAAAAAGTCGAGGATGTAATATCGGATTTGACGTTACTATGATTTATACTTCCACACATTTTATATGGGTATAAGTTTATATTTGAAAAGGTTTGATTCCGTTCATAGTTATGACACGGAGTGTCGCGAGACGTGTCGAGAAAGAGGAAATAAGAAACGTAGGACGCGGAGTTTCGGAATATTGGCAGAGTTGTCTTCGCAGGCGGCACGCTTAGGCCATCTGTCTCGGGATCGTGGTTCTTCCGGAAACTGTGAATGCCTCGAGAAGAACCGGAAACCCTCGCCTCGACCGGAGGAAGTTTCTTGCCTCCGATACACATCGACGCGGCCTCGATACCTCGGGACGGGATCATATGGAATTGGAAGACAGGAGAGGTATGAGGATCTTGTTAGAAGTTGCCTCCGGCAGGAATCATAACGCGAATGGTGGATCTCTCGTTCTACTCCGAGTGAATGGGAATTGAAATTTTAATATTAGAAGCTGCGCGTGTTTTTGGGAACCAGGGCCGAAATTGGGATACACCGTTCAAGATTCAAGTTTGATGATCTTATCAGATCAGCGAACAACTTCGAAATCGAGATCGTAATTTATAATCAAAGATCGCAGTGAACAGTGATGATAAAAATATCTCATGTACTTAAACATTACGCGGCAGAATCTTGATTCCTTGCTAACCATTGCGATATTTTATTTTGTAACGAAAAAGGCAGGCGAAGGTCGTCGCTGCTCGCAGCACGATAATATGCGACGTTCTGGCACGCAAAGTCAGAAGAATGGAACATCGATAGCACAAGAAATTACCATATATCTACATATGTACTCTGAAATAACCGTTTCAAAACTCCATGTTAAACTCTTAAACGCTCGTGTACGACACGATTACGATATAATAATATACTTCATGAATTATAGATAAAATCATATTAAAAATGTCATAATATAATTACAAGGCGTTGTTTCATATTTATGAACAGTATTTGAAATTTTAACTTCAATCGTGTCGAAGCTGATGAAACGAACGTTCCAATTGTCAAGAACAAGATAATAGCGCATGTTTGGAACAATTCCTATTATCACGCGGAAAATGAGGTGACAGTTGCCGAGTCTTTTAATCAAGAAGCAAATCACCCTCTTCAAATAGACTGTTCTCCCCTCACCACCGATCTTTTGATGCCCTATATTTGCTCGGTTGCCGATAATCGAAATTCATTAATGCGTCGTCGATTAGTCGACCCTCGTGAAAATTACCAGCGGTGGCGCAATAGGAAATCAGGCTCCCCTGTTGAATACGTAAATCGGTTTATGCACACACCAACGAGAAATTATTCTTCCCGAGTATTTATCGAGTTTCAATACGAAGCCACGTAGATTACATTTGTTCCGACCTGCCTTCTGATTATCGAAAGGGAAGCGTAAGAACGCGATCGGCGACGTAATATGTTTTGTCGATTGGTTTGTAACTGTCTCATTATCGTGAACGGTTGCGCGTTAAGTAGCAAAAAAATCAGACTTGTGCGAGAGATTTGATCGATGAATCGCTCGGCTACGAGACAAAGAAAGTTCTCCGTAAGCAAAAAGCCAGAAATTTTAAGCGCCGTTCCACGCCTCGTTTTTCCACTCATTGTACTTACGGAATCTGAAATTTTAATTAGAGAATCGAATAGTAGCACGTGGTTAAACACGTTGAATTCATTACCTACTTATATTCTCGAGATCGATTCGATCCGAGTGCATTGTAACTGACATATTTCACGAACGAGCGTCTGAACGAGGGTTGACGGTTCCGCAATAACCGTTTCGCGAAGGTTGCGCGAAGAAAAGGATGATTTCCATGGCTATCAGGCGCGGCGAAGGTGTTCCCCGAGAGACTGTCACTCGCAGATGGAATCGCTTCATACATAAATCCGCGAGACGGTGCCTACCGAATGATCGATGAGGACAAGTATGAGACTACTCCCTGCCGAAAAGTTTGCTTCACTCGTCGCTCACGATTTCCACCGAAAAAGGAAATAAGCACAAGGAACAGATGCGAAATTAGATTTAACAAATTATCCAAATGTTCATTCGTAGGCACTTGCTGTTTTTTAAGGATGTCTTGGCTATACAGTCAATCCCAAAAGTTTATGCACTTTAGAAACGCATTTTTTAATAAGAAATCAGTCGTCGGAAGAACATTGCTAATAATAAACAACAAAAAAAAATTTTCGATTTTTCCGAGATTTTTCCAAGGGGTACCCCTTCAATTTCTTCCAAATTTTTGTTTTTTGCCAATAACTTCCAAACCGTTGGATTTACGGAAAAATTGCATACGATATTTCTTGTAGAGGAC
>NW_017163090.1:861545-938346 GCF_001652005.2 Ceratina calcarata | reverse complement strand
ACACATAGCTATTTATTATTAGCATTGTTCTTCCGACGTCTGATTTCTTTTTAATTATAGGAAATGCGTTTTTCTAAGGTACATAAACTTTTAGGATTGACTGTATAGCCAATACATCCTTAAGCTGAAACTTGGGTAAAGTACACTATTAGCTTGAGTACGCCTATTATATATTATGCACTTAAATAAACGAAACGTGAAGGGAATGAAGGTATCGTAAAGTCAATTCGAAGAATATGGGACAATGTTATTCCTCTGTTTCGCCTACGAAATCGCGGGCATACAGTTCGTAATATATTTTTTAATACGCGTATGCGGGCTCCGAAGAAACGGAAAACGGAGAGGTACAAAGTTTTGATTCGCAGGCTCGTGGTGACGGTAAAGTTTTCAGGAATATGTAGCGGCTCTATCTCGAGGAAGGATATCCTACCACCATGCAAAGTTCCACCCTTATCGTATAATAACACGGTATTTTCCGCATTCTATTTCCAAGAGGGTCGGTAGACAAATTTTGCGGACCGCAAGGAAACACGTTCTCTTTCGCCCTTCCCGGAAACGTAGCTACAAGACCACGATGATTTCCCGGCACGAGACAATGGCATTCGTATAACGACCGAATCCTAACATAAATTGATCCCGCCCCCTATTTTATGGTTCATGCAAAATGGGAAGTTTAACAAGGATTATTAGACTCCCGAGTGTCTAGTTAAATTAAACAGTTTTTCCTATTTCACATAATACTCGAAGTGCTATTATGAATATTGAAACGGATTATACGACAATTGAAATAATGATTGTCACGTTTAATATTCGTTAAAAAAGATTGTAAAAAACATTGATGGATCCTGTGCAAGGTTTCTGTTCGTAATACACAGTCTAAGTCTAGTCTGAATACGAGCACGTACATATATATACGCTTTACCATGGCTAACGTGATCTCGCGTAAACACGTTGCTCGCACATTAAGTGATATTACCGTCCACTTTGCCGGCCGCCTAAATATAACGAGCAAAAATAGTCGGTGTGCAGCGACCGTTTACAGATAAAAGGTTAAAGTGTGCGGAGCGTTAGAAAAGCGGGCGAAGAAAGAAGCTCGCGGAGGGCATCGATAAACTATCCAGTGGGGAAGAGGGTCGGCCAGCCGCACTTTGCGGTAATAATCTTGTTTCGGCTGCGTGGCCTCCCAACGGTTTATCCCCCGGAATACCACGCGGTACAGCCCCCCTTCAACAGCGACGTCATTAAAACGCACGGTAACAAAGTTTTAGACCTCACAAGAATCGTTTATCGTCCAGTAAATTCATGTCGAACCGCTTCTACTTTAACGAGATATTCAACATGTATGTACCAGTTATATTTAATTTTTATTACCATTAGCATGAAGAATATTTTCAAAAGAAAAATTATTAAAAATATCATTATTATCCTTACAAGAGAATTTCCATACTCTTTGTACTCTAATAATTCATTTGAATTCGAGATCAGCTTTTAATACAATGCCGCTTGGTATCCGGTTTTGTCGCGTTATCTCGGTTATCTATTTCTTATTCGTGTACGTAGAACTGTAAAATACATACGTATGTATTTCATATATTTTAAAGCGGTGCTCGTTGAAACTTTAATTAATAATTTGAGCACGTGTCTATTCGGCCCGGTTGCAATTTCCATTCGCGCGGTACGACACCTAAAACATGCAAATTAGATTAAACGTGTTCAGACGGCGCGGCATGCAGTGCAGGTTGCATTTATGCCGCGAATGGAAATGCGTTAAGGATTTGATTCCGAATACGTTCCTGGTTTAGAACGCGTAAACCTTGACAACGGAACAGGATCATTATTATGCTCCGTCTGTCTACTTCTGAGACGTGTCAAACCATTAACGAAGACAATGAGAATTTCGACTGACTTTCACATGTTTTTATCTACATTTAAAAACCAGGCAAAAGAGTATTGAAGATCTTAATATAAATAAAAACGTACAATTTTTATACATTTTAATATATCATATAAACTTTCAATTTCAAATTCCGAATCGTCAGTGCGGTTCTCACTTCATCGTATATCGTCGGATATTCATGGTTGCTCGAAGATATTGTGTCGTTAAGATGCACGCGGAAAGAGGGAATATTACTTCACAGGTTGTAATCAAGACGCACGATGGGGGCGTTTAACATAATAAACATCCGTAGCCGGCACGTTTGCATCGGAGCTCTCGGCAGCAACCGGCATAAGTGACTCGAACTCGTGTCTTCCATCGCGAGAAGAATATGCAAATGAGATCCAAGCCTTCGGGAGGATGCACTCAGCATCCAGTCGCGCCGCCGGTTGCATCCAGTGTCAATGCAAATGGGCGTTTGTTAGCTGGAAGAAAACGATTTCTTCGTGTTTACACAGGCCCGCCTCTCGCACCGACCGTCTATTTGCCGAGCACTGTGAATTAAAGCTCTCCGCGCTTCGTGCACCCACGTTTCGCGCATTGACATCCATGATAATGTTCAGAACGGGGAATCTATCTTACACCGATCGACGCGTTTCTCACAAAACACGACTTTTCAGTAGTACAAGTCCAGCATTTCTGCCGTCCAATATCGTTGAATTCTTCACACGGCTTTTAGTTTATTTTGGGACACGAGTCGAAGCAACAGTATTATAGAGATTAAATCTTTAAACGAATTCAATGGTATATTTCACTGATTTAAATCCCTGCGAGAAGTCGGAATTATTTCAAGGCAAATATCGGGTGAATCGAACATCCTTAGGATATCTCGTGGACAACTCGGAGATTGCACCGTTCGCATCTCATCTCTCGATCCAACGTCTACAACATGCAAATTAGGTCCGAAACTCGGAGAGGATTGCGCTCACTCGCAGCCACGTCTGCAACGGACGTGTCCGCCGACGAATGCCATGGAGAAAATGATTTATTTCGCGGCCCGTGATAGCCGCCTTATTTATCGCAGCGTCTCGCTGATAAATTTACGATTGCCCGGCTCACGACGATTACCGTCGATCGTTCCCTCGAACACACAGTCGCTTTGTAATTTATAACCTGTGAATATTAATTGCCACTGTTTCCGAATGAATGATTGCATAATGAGACAAAGGAGCATTTCTGCGACTCTACCTTCGAGCTTCGGTTAATAATGAAAATCAGAAATTATTAAGTGCCCGCAGTAACAATACTTAAATTCTATTTGAAATGTTAATAAAAAAGATTCACGTGCTACCTCTAACTGATGTACGAATACCGTGAAAAAAAAAATATCAGTAATTAACTCGAAGTACTTATAAGCTCTTAAAGTGATTATTCTCCCACCGGTTTAACGCGATCCTTCCAGAGAGTGCGGATCTTAGAGATTAATGCCGGCAGGTGTCTCGGTAGGTAAGGTGCTCCAGGATCCAATTACACGATCTTACGGGAACCACTGTGTAACTTAAACAACCGGGGGAACGAGAGGAGGATACCCGCGGCGCGGCGGCGGCGGCCCGACCCATCCTTTCATCTTGTTTCGCGGAAACTGGATTTAACTTAAAATATCGCCGAGTGCGCCTGGCAAACCTAAACGATGTTGCTCCCCGCCGAGTTTTCGCAGAGCGCTCAATTATACAAGTATTTTGTTCAACTTCTTCAATTATTGTGAACATAGCAACTTTAATGAATCTAGAACTCTGTAATTATGCGACTGTATTTTTACTGATCAAAGGAAAAACTCGTCGAGAAAGTAAATCTAACGCAATCAAATGAGTCAAATAAGCAATTCCACGTAGTATAGTAAATAGTCCCAATTTCTGTTCACGTTATAATTCTTCTTTCACTGGCTTAAGATTGGACATAAAATTATAAAAGAGAAAGGCAGCGAATAGAAATTGTTACGCGAACTTTACTAGAAAATTTACTGTACGTAAGTTTACTATACGTGTCCTTCGATGTATTGAACAAATGTTTATCAAAGCCTCAGACGAACACGAGATGGAACGAAGCAAAATTTCTGGTTTGAAACAAGACACGAACGGGAACTGACGAAGCCGCGATGCTCGGCTTGTGGGAGTCGCGAAACGGAGGGCGAACGGAAGGGTGAGAAGGAGGAGCGTTAACTAAAACACAACGAGAGGCTCGTTATTGCAAACGGATGCGGCTTGGCTCGCGGTTTCGTTCCTGGACGGTGGTAGCGCGGCCGGCCGGCGCGCCGTGGCCAGGAAAATCGAGCCCAACTTCGCGGCTCGCTTTCAAAGCGAATGGAAAGCCCGGGCGACGAGAAAATCCCCGCGCAGCGGGCGGAGATGGGGGCAAACTGGAGGAGAGAGAACCGATAATTGGCGAGCCGCAACAGTCGCGCCGATTGCAACAGCAATAACCTAGATTGGGAATCACTCTGACGAGCTAACCCACATGCACCGGGAGGGCTGGTTCGGAAGAGCTCGATATTTTTAGCCGGAATTGCGACACTCTAACGTTGAAGTTCCTTCTATGATTCGCTGTTCAATTAACACTCTGGATACGTTCGTTGACTTCGGCTACGATTATTGACTTTTCCAATGCTAGGTGATATTTCGTTTTTATACCTCGGCTTCTTTTCTGAGCTTTCGGAATATATAATTTCAGTCGGTAATCGCGATCTCATGAGACCCGAAATATATTCTCTGGAAGCGATCAATAGAAATTGCCGAAACGTCATCAATAAATATTAGAGGATAGATAAGAGATTGGGCAGCTTCACATAAATTCTATTGGTATAATGTCAAGGTACGAAACGTACCGGCGCGGTGCCAAGCTTCAGACTAGAATTGCGGGCAAATACCTCGAGTCCATCTTGCGGGGGCAAATCCTAAACCAACCCCTTAATCGACAGGCCAAGTCATTCAAAAGATCGTCTCGTTTTAGGAGGGGAAAGGGTGAAAACGTTTACGAGGCATTCCGCGTGAACGATTATCGCGGTTAATCCCGCTTTGTGGCGTAACCTCTCACGATTCCCCGACCCTCTTCAAAGTATTCCAGCAACCCCTTCATCAAGGCTTTTCACAGCCGTGTCCCTGGAACCCGTACAATCGTACAACCGCGTACACTTGGCAGGAGGGTGGTTTGCGGAAAAGCGATAACGATAAGGATCGATGCAAAGTCAACATCTCAAATGACTGAATGACGACTGTTTTATGAGATGAGTGTAGTTTCATCATCTCGAGAGTAAATTTATACTCTCTTTTCATGAATGCTACAGCTATTCCATTTGCGATTAAGCAGTTCCCAGAGAGCATAGAAAGATTTTCCTCGAATGCGAAGCTCAACCTTGTCCCGTTTTCGGCACGAGCGAACGTTGAAGGGCATCGGAACGTTTCATTATCGAATCGTTCTTGATACAAGCATTGTTCCAGACGCGCGACAATACACGAGGAAAGGGAATCGGCTAGGAATTAATGATCGATTCTAGACGGAGAGTGGTTGGGTTCAGGCGGGGGTGGGCCGCCGCCCTTGTCGGAAAGGTCAGGGGTCGCGGCGCTACTTGTAGCCACGCGAAACATTTCATCCCTTCTCTCGCGAGAATGTTTAAAAATACAGGAGTGCCTATTTATACCGGGTCGGGTATAATCCGATAACGCTGATACCGCGGATTTGCTCCCGGCTCGAGTATAAATTTTAATGCAGTCACGGTAAGAAGCTGAAAACGCTCCGCTCCACTTTTTTTCTCTCCTCTCTTAAAAGTATCAAGCGGCACTGCGAGTCTCTCGTGCGCTTTATAAGTACCGACCGTGGCGATTTTCGAATAAAAATAGCGATACCGAACGTTGACGAGGGCATAGGAGGGTCGATAGAGGAGGCGAAAGGAGCCGGCGTACGATAAATTGATTGATGAGGTGGTAGCGTTATTTACGGTGTCGTTTTATCGATCTTAAAACAATGCCGGAGTCTCGTTTAGCGGTGATCACTACGTCTCGTAAGTACGTGACCAATTTTTAAATATACATAATTGATTCAGTGAAAATTACATCAAACCTTGTGGTAAATTTAATTGCACGAATTCGTGTCGCTTTACGAATTTTATATATAAGAACTCATAACTTTTTATCTCTGTATCTCGTAGTATATTTTTTAAATAAAAGATTTAAGCGTGTTTCATAAAGTGAAACAATAAACTGGAGCTTTAAAAGAGTTGAAACACTCGTTTCATGATTTCTCGGATTATCTGGAAATGGAGAATACATTTTCAAGGTTGAACAAGGAATTCAATATTTCCGCGGCATCAATCCGCGATAGTAGAAACTTTTATTGCATTCGTGGATAAGAACTTTTATATGATCCAAACTCAATTGTTTCCGAATAATCTTCAATACTGATATTATGTATTCATGACTGCAACAAAATAGAACACGTGAAAAATATATAAATGGATCCTACTACATAGTAAAATTCAATCGTCATTTAATTTCATCTAATAAAATCTCAAAGATCTATCACAAGAGAGCAATATCGTCACTATAAAATTCCAGAAATACCAGCAACTATTTTCATCAATCAACGCATTATTAATTCATCCCCTTGCAGCCATTCTATTTAGTCAACCGCCGACGGAACCTGTAATCCTATTGTAATCCCAATAACCATCGCCACGTATCATTCATAAAGTTCCATACGACCCTTCGAGCCAATCCCCGGAATAACCTCACGCGTCGAGACGCGTACTGCAGACAGGAAACCAGTTTCTTCAGCTTATATACCACCCCTCCGTGTAGCTCGGCGATTGGCCGGAGGGACGAAGCGGTGACGTCACGGACTGACGTCACTGCGCGGTCGCCTGGCAACGGGGGCGCAAATCCCAGCACGAACATCGTTGAAAATACTATGGACGGATACGTGCGTGTGTATAAGGGGATGAAGGGGGTGCGAAGAGATGCATGCCCGGGCCGTTCCAGCTAAACTACCCCTACTTTCCCCATTATTCGCGCGCGCACCGTTTCGCTCTCCTCTTCCGATCCGACCCCGTCGAGATAGCTGCCTCCCGGTCGCACCAACCGCGGCCCAGTTTGCAAACTCCGTCTCCGTTTCTCCGATCGTTTGCTTGCTCCCCGGTTTGCTCTTTCGCGAGGAAACTCCCGGGAACGGATCGTGACGTCACGGGCGCGGAACAGAGGGATGGTCATGGTCTTGCTTCGAGAACGTTCGGTTTTACCGGATGGACCGTTTCACAGGATATTGAATACGGCGAGGATACCTGGATTATTTTAGATACTGAAATCGGCACTTGTGTCAGGGAAACGGTTAAACGCTATGTGCTCGCGATCCCACGGTATGCTCGATCAACACTAGAATAGTTTTTCTCCGCGAAACGAAGATACTCCGGGTTTCCATACCATCGGGAATGGAAACAATGATGCAGAAACAATAGGAATAATCTTCCGCGTGCGGCATTCGCTGCAATTGCAACTCCTCGTAGTTTTCTCAGTCGCAATGTGTTACCGTTTTGTTTTCGATGATTACGATTAAGTATTATTGATCAAATTGATCATGTATATACTGTATGAATTATAATATTAACACATTCATGTTTTATCCCGATACTGATTAGAATGGATTACGGTGAGGATGCTAGTAGACAGAATCCCTGAGGACTAGTAAACATCGTGCAACCACCAAGGAGAAATTACGGGTGTAATTGTAGGCCTAATTCATGAGGCTTGTCAACACGAACGTTTGTCGCGGCTTTGTGCTCGGATACTCGTGCTGATGCTGAAATCACGAAGCTGCATGCGCGACAAGGTTGGCTACCCTAAAACCGTGCTCCGTAAATTCTATTGGTTTAATAGATCGCGCTTCTGTCGACAATTGATCGAACACACTGCTGCACGATTAATATTTCTTTCTCGTTCTCGCAATATTCCTCGCGTGGTACTTGAGGGAGAAAAATCCGAGTACACAAATTACGGACTTACGGAAATGAAATTCCTAGCAGGTATGGTTCAGGAAAATCATCTTTATGTAAGTAAATCGCCAAGATTCGGGAAATTAATGTCGAAATAAATTGCAAATTACTTAACGAGGCATTAAACTTAACTTGAAGTTGGAAAGAATAACGGCAGCTGCGTTCCCAGCGCAGCGGTACGAGTTAATTAAGACGGCCGACGGAAGGCGAGTTCCTTTCGCTCGGTTTTCCCTTTTCGCCCAGGATTCGACGAGAGTTTCTCGAAAGATGGAGTTTCGCGGCTTTTCCGGCAGCGGTAGTAAAGGAAAGCCGGTCATAATGAGGGACACGAAGGCCGTGCGGTCGTCGTCTAACGTCGCTGCTAATTACGGATTCGCGATGCGCCCGGCAATTTCGAGATATTCATTAAGGGAGAGCTCGGCCGAAGCCAGCCTCGTTCAACGTCCGTGAAAACGTATTGCGAATCCACTGAACCGAGCAGGAATTCAGAGAATTTTTAAATAAAACAGGCAACCCAATGCATATGAAATACACAATTTTAACGTTCCAGTCAAATAAAAAATATGAATTGCTATCATTTTTCTGAATATCCATTAAATCAATTACTGAGTTTACATTATTTGTATTTTATAAATTGCACAAATTAAAACTTGGATGCAGTGTCATTTATAGTATCACAGTTTAGCTCATGAAATTTATCTTACAATTAATGTTAATACTAAAAATGGTTTCAGTGAGTTAAACGAAAATTTTGACTTGCGACGAGTTTGTTGCCGCCGGGCATGCTATATAGGTATCAAGATCGAGGAGGGTGACGGGAAGGGTAGTTGTGGGACGCGGAAGAGCGAGCTTAATTCAGTTAGCTGGTGCTTGCGTTTCCAGAGTTAACTGCATTTCGTCTACTTCCCCCGAAGAAGAAAGTTAGCGTCTTGGAGCTGCCGATTGCAGTCAGTCGCGTCGCTTCGCTCGAAATTAAAGTGCACGTCGATCGAAGGCAATCTGCCGATGCAATGGCCTCGAGTATGTGTGCATTTACGAAGCCTGGGGCATAACTTTCATTAATCGTTCGATTTTGAAAACTGAGTCTGATATTATTAACTTTTAAAGATGTTTTCATGAATTATTACAAGGTTTCCTCAACTTCACATTTCTTTTTAATTAATGCAAATTTATAAATGCCTTAGAAATTCCATAGATCATAAAGAGATTATGGATCCAGGAGGAAGATCGATTATCGCAAGGAGGTTGAGTGTCGTCGACACAATTCCGAGTGGCCTGAGAACGGCAAATTATTGGACTACTCGGCCACTTGCCGCATCGTTACATCATCATTGTGCCTTGTATCGGTGAAACGGTCTAGTTACCCTTGCTGTGTGAAACCGGAGGCGGGAAATGAGGGTGAGAGTGGGAAGAAGGGGTGAAAAGCACTGGTAATCGGGCCCAAGTAAATTGTGGTGGGTATCTCGGTGCTATCGTTGACGACGAGGAATAGAGACCGAAACGGTGATACCTGCTTTGAGTGCAGTCATCAAAGTCGGATGTCCTTTTGCAGCTTATCAGTAAATTGCCATACCGTTTCCTTTCTGTTCCTCTAATTATTTCGTACGAGATTATTGGTTCACATCAAACGAATGGTGTCGTTATGAATGAACGCAGAGTATTCCGATCGGGTGATCGACTCGTGGAATGGTAAGCATAACAGAAGAGGAAAACGATAATTCCGAGGGTTTTAATGTGCTAATTTCAATTAATCCGTCTTGTACTGTTTCATTGGATCGATCACAAAAAGAACACTGTTACTTCCCCAAGCCAATGTATTTCAATCACCCCATTCCCAAAGCTAATCCCATGAAATAACTCTCCCGCGATTTCGTCGAGTAGGCGAATGTGGCCTCGGAGGATTTCAATTTACTTACGTCACACGGAAGATGGATTGCAGTTCGACGTTGGATCGACAAAGGATACCTCCTTGCAGGAGAGGAGAGTGGAAGCGATTAGTGATTAGGGTATCGGAGATCGTTGCAGATGCACGTTCACAGTGACGGCGATACGCAGAGGCAAAGGGAAGACACGAGACCGAGACGCGCCTCGAGGGGGCCCAGGAGAGAGAGCACAGCCATTGTCTCGTTAATTGTCGCGAGACGACACCGTTTACCGATGTGCGCTAACAAGACGCCCGGAGGGGATGCGCCGGGGAAGACAGGACAAGCAGGAAGCGGGACCCCTTCAGCGGTAATTACCGTGCAGCCAATTAAAGCAGACGATAGCGAACGAACGCGGCGGAATCAAACGGACGCGGACGCTTAAGCGGCCGCGGACGATTGTTTATCGAGCGTGTCGAATCGTCGCAATGCGGCTCACGTACACCACCGATATCTGCCGCTACTGTACTGATGCCTGTCCGTCGCTCTCGACGCTTTTTGAGTCAACCGCAAGCTCGTTCCTTGCTGGCAAGGATGAAAAGAGATCGAGTGCTTTGGTGGAAGTTCGAAGTCGAGAGATGCTTCAAACAGACGTGCATGGAAGGATTCGAAAAGTAGATCTAATAAATTCAACCATGAATTAGGAATGACGTCTTATAAATTTAATTTATGATGAAACAAGAATTCATTTCACCCTGAACGACGCGAGTCTTTCGAAATGAAATTCTTCACATTAATTACATTTCTCGTTCGATATCGTCGTTCGAAAGCTCGCGATTGAGTTATTACGTTTTTTATAGCGGCGGCGAGATCTCGTTGCTCGAAAAAATTGTTTCTTCTCGCATTACACGAAGATCATTTTATTGAAATAAAAGTTGGACGGCTGTGGTCGTAATAATCGCATTTCAACGGTGAAATAACAATATTTAGCAGCGCAGAAGATGCAGGAGCGGGATCCAACAGATCTGGAAGGCCGCTAACGAGATGTCTCGGAGCAAACAAATAAATTGAATCCGAGGAGAGAAAGCTTGGCCACGACGCGACTCAATGAACTTCGCGCTTCGCCTTCTTTCCTCCCGTTCCCTCGCTCACTGCTTCGCTGGGTCGTTCACTTTTGTTTGAACATTTCAGTGACAAACATCGGAAGAAACTGGCGCTGTTAGTTAACAGCGGAGCCAAACACGACGCGAAATCAGTTTTACGATTTTTTTCCAACTTCTTGAATTGCATTTTCATTTCATCGTTTTGTCAACAAAATAACAAAGAAACAAATTTAAAGAATTCCTATCCGTCGTCAAATAATTACTTCGCGTTTACGGAACAAACGTCAACCATTCCTTGCGTGTTCCAATAATACTTGGATACGTGTGTGTGTACTACAACCCTCGTTTACATAGCGTACTCATCAGTGACGAGACTGAAATTCAAATAGCAGATATGCATCTCATCGATCAACCTGAGATTTTAAGACTGTGCATAAATACGTCCGCGACGATCTGCGACTCGCAATTTGCTTCGTGCATCCACTGCTACAGGTATTTTCTACCGAGGCTTGATAGATAGCCATCGATTGTAGCTGCGAGATTCCTCGTCGCGATACTTCATCGGGTGAAAGTATCGCGGTTCCCTTGCAATTAAACAAGGATGAAAATGTTACATAAGATTCTATCGCGTGATACGTGTAGACACATAGGAACGTCGAATCCTTCGGTATACAGATGAAAGAAAATTGTCTCTAATGTATCGTATACATGTGTCGTATGATGTATTTTAGAAATCATATTTGAAATGAGTTTTATCATTAGTTAAATTAATTTAAGAAGCATACATATAATTAAAGAAATAAGCATTTGACGTCACTTGAATTATTAAAATGTTTTCATTCACGGGAAATGATGTGAAATGATGAGGTAACAATTTTCGTATTTTATTAACCAATGTGAAATGTAATTCTTCTTAATTATTTGCGACTACTCGAAGATCTCGCAGATCGTAAATTCACTGTATAGATTGCACTTACATCGCGTAACTGTCCAAGGAAGCAGAGATAAGAGTATACGAGATTGTCGCAAGATCATCGTTTTGCCTAGAGGGATCATTGTAATTGCGATTACGAAACAGGATTCTCAACTATTTACTTTCCCTTTTATAGTGACGTTTATAGCGGATATCTATCGATTCTCTAATTTCTCGACTTTCGAATTGTTCATTTCCTTAAATTTATATTTAAAGACCATCAAATTCGATAAGATTTAATGTTATTCAAGTCATAACAACATTAATTCACATAAGCATAGGAACGTGATTGAAATATGCAACGTAAATACAGAATTAATCTATACGAAGAATATTACCTCATCCCTCTTATATACTTCGTCCCCACGATCGCCTGACAATAAATCTTCTCCACAAAAGACGGTTCATCGAAAACAATTTATAACCCAAATCCCCGCGACGATCGACCATCGCTTTTAGTATCATCAAAAGGGATCCTCCTTCTCTTCCACATAATATTACTTTTCCTTTAATCGATCCTTTCTCGCCCACGAACAGCCAATCTTTTTCCTGCTCCTCGGACAATCACGGTAACGAAGGGGCACCGGGAGTTTAATCGAAACGCTACCATTTGAAACCCGGCTATTTCTTGTATTTGTCAAATAACTCCCAGAGACCAAATCAAACAAGCGCTGTCTCGACGAGCAGCAGATTGTGTTGTTCCGTTCGGCAACAATCCGCTTCATCTCACGCGTCCCCATCTCAATTAAACGTTCTATCACATTTCGACGCAAGATTCCAGTGAATCAAATTCAATCGAACTTGAAGCAATGTAAGATGAAAACTTTAATATTTGGTCGGTTGCCATAGTAATTTATAGCTATAACGTAGATATATTGGAAACTAGCGTAGAACCGTCTTAATAGCGCATGGAAATGTGGACGTAGCCCGTAACCCGATGTAATCTAAACGGTGGCAATGGGAGTCATCGGTGCCCGCGGTATTTATTGGATGCAAATCAGCCGAGGAGATACGGCTCCTCGAGGCGTCCCCATGTAGAACACGCTTTCATGGAACAAGCCTGTTAACACGGCAACTCCGTCGATTGCCTCGCGGGGAAGGTAAATGAGACGGTGATGAGTTGTGAAAGCAGTATTTGGGAACATTATAAGACGTCGGTACTAATCGATATTGTAGTTACATTGAGATGCAGGACGTAATTGACAACGTGATGATTTAAGATAAGAAGAATAATGTAAAAAGTATTGACATTAGAAACGATGAATACTATGTTCCTCATTTGGAAGTAGATATAATTGTAGACTTTCTAGATTCACCTAACAGATAATGTGTGTCTGGAATATAAAACGTGCATCTGGTTTCACGAGTAGTTGCAACAAGGAAATATAATTAACCGGAAACACGATGTACCTTAGCTTTTTGGTACTACTGTCACGTGTCACACTGATTTAGTTGGAACCTGTTCCTCCGGGGAAAGAAAATGTGCTAATGGGGTTTTCAAGGACTCGCTTCGACTGTTCGCTTTGGGAACGTGGAGCAAGTTTTCGGTTAAAACTTGGGCCAAGTGTAGGGATTTTCGGAGAATAGTTGAGTTACTCGACCGACTTTGTTGTCTACTGCTTTACCCCCTTGGAATACCAAAAGTCCTGTTCAAATTACACTACCACGATTGCAGAACAATTTACATAAATTTCTTCGGTAAAAACGTTTCCGTCGTGTATCAATTCGGGAAATTATCAATTCCAGAGCCTACCGCAAAACAAGTATTGAGGAAAATGTGAAATGATATCAAAGTTCACCCGACAAAAGAAGGAAATGGATCACCGCGAGCAGAACAAACTCGAAAGTAATTTTAATAGATTCGGTAACGAGTTACACGAGGTTTTCGACAGCTCCCTTTGAAAACACATTCAGTGCTTCTATGGTCGAGAGCACGATGTTTCAGTTAAAGCCATCCCGATCACGGGTCGATTTTGCGCGGAGCCGAGAGAACCGATTACGTCGACGCGTGTGCAAACACGTGCGCACCGTCGGGCAGAGGGTGTCGCCGCTGATATTACGATTTCCGCGCGATCGACAAGTGTTTAGTCCCTTTGATTTCGTTCTCTTTGATCCTGCCTTTTCCGCGAAATCATTCCTCGATGCGCCATTCAATTTCTACAGCTCCTCTAGAGCATTTCAAGCATTCTTTATCATACGCACTTGACTTGCACAGATTATTAAATCAATGATTAACACGTAGAATCGCAAGTTTTCTAAACGTATAAACCGACTAATTGTTCGTTTATTCGGGTCGCGGTATAATTAAATTTCCATCAAGCCTCTAAAGAATTTTCTTTTTCTCAGAGGCTGTGCCATTTATAATTTATGTAAATTTGTGCAAAATATTTCACGAACTACGAGTCATGCTAGAAAACTCCGTTGAATGTACGAACGGGAGGAAAAGCATACCAATTACTGGAGCCATTGCATGGAAAATGCTAATAACTTTTCTAAAAGCTACTTAATACGTGTATCGTAAACCAGCGTTCAACATTGCTTCTCCAATTCGTTCGCGCATTCTAACAATTATAATTTTATAGAACAGATGATATATTTTATATTCGACCAAACGGAACCTCGTAGTCTCGAGATACGTCGTTCGGATAACAAAATGTGCGGATAACGCGAGATAATACAGTCTCCGTCGTATTTCATAGCGCGCGAGCAAATTAGATATTCATACCCCGGGTCTCGAAATGAAATTCACCCGTTTCCGATGCCACGCACCAGGCAGAAATTTTATTCTCTTCGAGTAGAAGATTTCCGCGATGCCATTTGCGGTGGATAAAAGTGCTGCGTCGCGTAATACGTTCAGTCTCCGGGTTCTCTCTTTTCATCTCCCCTTTTCCATTCTCGCCCTTTTACTTACATGCCGGCAGGCTCTGCCGGGCCCGCGTATATTCTTTCCCGGTAACGAGGACACGTTCATCGGTATTCCAGAAGCGTCGGGACAACCTGTACGTGCTCGACGCCGCGGCGGCGGCGGCGGCGGCGGCGCGCAGCGCACCGATAAATGCAATTATGCGGATGCTCTCAATTACCGATCCGCGTCAGCAATTGTTACGAAGGGAACCCGAGCAGGTGACGCGATCGCTAGACTGTTTCCCCGTTTTCCGCAAGGTGGATTTTCCACCCACACGTAGCGCGCACGCGGACGTGATCCTCGTAACGAAATGGTGGCTCCTCGTTCTTATTTAATGAATTTCACGCTCCGGGATTTATTTTTGAAACGTGCCTTTCGATACGACTCGACTGATTTTCGAGAGACGATGTATTATTATTAATGAAATCGGATTTAATGCGAAACACTGGCGGCTGTTCACGGGCAAATTGTCACAAGCGAATGCAATTTAACCGTCGCAAAGGCCGATCGTGTAATTAATTGACAACGCGTTTGCTTAACCAACGGGATTTGTTCGCTGGTTCGTTTGTTCTGGAATTTCTATGAACGCGATTTCGTCGCGGTGCGGTGTCGCGAACAGCGATTTTATGAATGCCAGCAGATCGATACGACGAGCTACCTTTTGCATTCTGTGAGAAAGGGGTGAGAAAGAGTGGCAGAGAATCTTGAAGCGAGGTGGCAGAAGAGAAAGACAATTTGATTGAGTCTGTAGAAGAAAAGACGGTGTGGTTTAAACAGGAGGAGAACAAAGAGGAAGCGTCGACGGTGGGAGAAAACGAGTCGTGAACTCGATAAGATAGCAGTTTCGGTCCAGACGAATTCCTCAATTCGAAGTATCAAGATATTACTTCTTCCTGATATTAGAATTATGAAAGAAACGTAACAGTAGCATACGCGAATTAGTTTGTAAAAGGTCGTGAGAGTTATTCATGCCTCTCTTGGTTCATCACGATACAAGAAGAGTTCAAATGGATTCAGGTTTGGACGACTTGTGGTGTTTAGAGTTGGTTGTACAATCATAGCAAGTTGCGGCAGAAACTTCTTGTTTACCGTTTAACGTGGAAATGTGTTTGTTAAACTTGACTCTCGGTTGATTACTTAATGACGCGCTATATTCAAGATTATTATTTGAATTTTGCTCGAGACCTTCCGATTTTCATTCATTTCCAATTCCGTTTTTCAAAAATGAAAACTGATAAATTACGTGACATATTTTCTGTTTTTTAAAGTGTAAAGAATCGCGGGATTTAATTATTAAAAGTCGATTTTTATGAGCATTCTGTACGACAGAACTACCGTCGCAACACAATGAACAAAGGAATAGAACCGGCCGCGCACGTCCCTGAATTACATTCATAAGGGTAACTGGGTTGCTCGCAAATCGAACCGTTTCCTCGACGAATAAAATTCCAATTTTCATGGTTCGCTGACAATGGAAGATGTCCGTATTAGTCACATCCGTATGAAAGTTCTTATCATTTCCGCGTTCCATTCACATGTGAATAACACAACGAATTGCATAAATTAAAAAAACGAACAAATGGCGGATACGTCCAATTTTCGTGTTGAATAAATTTTTCGTTGCAAAATTTCCGTCCAAACGCAAACGGATAATGCAGTTTTAATTTCGTATAACGTTGAATTACCACAAGTGTCTTTTCTCTTTTTTTTAACAGACTTAATAGTATAACAGCCATTTAGAGAAAAGCAACCCTTGTTACGCTACACAAACCCCTAAGCTGGTTACCACACTTTACTTTTTTTCACGAGTCTCTACTAACTTCTAAGCCTTGATAGCATGGTACTTGGATACTGCTGTAATTAAAACAGTGATGTTCTTAACGTTACTCAAGGGGTTAACCCTTTGAGCGGTTAATTTACGGCAAACTCCCTTCATTTTTATTGCACTTTTCTACTTGCATACGACGAGAATCTACATAAACGTTAACAGTTCCCATCCTTTTAATAAACAGTCGATCGCGGATTTGCTTCCGAATTCTGCTCTGGTTATATCGAAACTTTGTAGTCCGAAAACTTTATCGAAATTTCATACTTCAAATACTTCATTGTGTAATTTCATACTTGAAACAATTCACTGTGTACTTCACTGAATTCTCATACTTGGAATGCCTCGTTCTCGTAGAAGAGCTTCCCGCGTCGTAAATTCGTACTCCGATTGTTCGTCAAACAAATTTTACGCCTCATCTAATGTTCAGTCACCGAAAATTTTTCTATAAACTACCGTATGTAAGCCTTCGACACAAACTCGACTGAACACCGTTATCATAAACACTTCCAAGACCGAAAGTTAAACCATCAATCGAGACGACCCTCATTTTCACTAAACGGTCAATAATTAGAATTTCACTATGAGATTTACCATTACGAGTTTTAATCTCGACATCTCTTAGAATAAATGAGTCAAAGATTTCGATCGATACCGGGTAGTCTCGTTCGAAAAACGCCTCTCTGAACGACGATTCGGCGTGGACTCTTTTAATCAACTGCGCTTTCTTCGATCGGAAAATCAATAATCCACGTACCTCGATATCATTTAACTCGCGTTAGTTCGCCAGGCAAGGATAGATACTTCAAAGAAGTCGTCGTCGTCGGGCTGGAACGGTGGAAGAGTGCCGAAGAGACGAGGGGCGGGTAGAAGGGGGGTGAGAGCGGGACGGACGGAGCGAGCTGGTAAACGGAAATTGCGCCTGGGGGTTGGTAGCGCGGATTTAACGTTGTTTTGCCCTGACCTAGCTCTCTGGGTCCCCATTCCGAACCGGAAGGTAACAGCTCGGCTGGCTTTCATCCCCACCGAGCCAGCGAATGCTACTCTCGTAGTACTCACACCCGCTTCTCCGTCTCTCTTTACCCTCAACCCCCTTTTTCCCCCCGACGGGCTGGTCGGTTCTTGTTGGCCGTATCTCGCGCTGACAGCCTCCCTTATCTGCGATCCAAGGAACGTTCGGGATCTCCTGTAACCTGGAATATGGTTAGAGAATAATTGTGAGGATTGATAAACGGCGATGACAATTAGTCTTTGTTTGAGTGCGACCGAGTGGAATCTGGGGATCCGGTCGATTCTCGAGATACATCAAGAAGATTGATGGTCACGGGTAGTTTTTTGTGAGAACTCGCGATACGACAGGTAGTCGTGTTACCTTTGTATCGTTTGTTTGCAATGTATCCATTTGTATCGTTTACCTTTTGTTTGTGAAGTGTCGCTGTCACGTTACTTCAAGTGTGTCAAGAGACAGAAAAGAGAAATATAAGATATTTTTAGTTCCAATTCGAATATATATTTCTTAATGCATTTCATTTTGATACTAATATTCTTGTAAATTAATTATTAATTATTTGACACTTTTCCTTGAGTAAAAAAGAAATCAAGTGGAATCATGCAGGCGTGCTCGTTACAATTTACGAGATAAAAGCTTTCTACTCTAGTTACAGACATCGCTCTTGTCGTTTTTAGAAAGAACGGGTTCTCTCTCTCTCTCTCTCTCTCTCGATTTAAAAGGTAATCGAAACTGTACGTTCCAGACTCGTGATTTGAGACAGTCGACTAGCCCGGAGTTTCCGAGTGGACCACTTTTAACGTACGATTGACCCGCCCTTCAGAAATTTATAGTAGCCGAGATTTCTCAAGTTATCAATGAGTAACATTTCATTTTTATAAATCCTTACCAAGGAATTCAAGCATAATTCCATCCTAGTTTCGTTCCCGATCGATCGCACGTTGACGTAATTATACCGGACCAACGATTCGAATTGAAGGAGACGCGTAATGGCAGAGAAAACGAATGATGCGAATCGATGCGGTGTTTTGCCGATAATAAGCGAGGCACTGATTGATCGAGGCCGGCACTTGCGACAAAGGAATTTAATTTGCGTCAAAGAAAAATGCGAACGCGCTCGTTTTATGGAGCCGATCACGGAAATCCGAAACGTCGCGTCCGCTCGTTACGTACCGGCATCGATCGAGCCCCGACGCTTCCGATAGCTCAGTGGAAAAAAGATGGATCTAATTTTCTGTAACGTTTCAAGAGGAAGTAATTCTGGCACGGGAATCGATGGACGAATTCGATACGAAACGGAGGAAAGAGCTGCAGCCGTTATCACTATATTATTTAAACCCCCACCTAATTGGTTCAGTTAAAAACAAAAGGTGACTTCCTTTTATAGGACGAGTTGAATTTCGTGATAATGGCTCGCAAAGAAATTACAAAGACCGTCCCTCGTAATATAATGTAATACGAAATTCGCGTGGACACAAAATATCCCCATTGTTCGCTGAGTAAAATCATGGAGACGCGACAATTATAGTTTGCCCCGGAACAGGAACTTTCAAGAGCGCGAGAACTCCGAGCCGGTGTACCCTCATCAGCGCAGCCTTTGTCGGTCGTTCGCCACTTTGTTCAAACGAACTACCATCCAGAGCATACAATTATTTTCAATTACCGTTAATATTCATTCGTTCGGCGCATTACGCGATGATCCATCGACACTGAGACACGCGTCATAATTTAAGATCAGTTTCATCGCCGTCAACATTGCATAAATACATCGAATTCCATTGCGAATAATAAAAAGATTTACTGATAGAAATTTCATGATTCTCCTAACGTGAAACTTCTGAACGACGCGTTTTTATTTTCACGACGAAACGTCGTCCGTGATTTACAATACCGTTGGTTGCATTAGTTTTCCAGATGAATCTAACGATTCGGCGCGGCGACGCGCCGGCTCGACTCATTAGCATTCTCGACGATGCTTAAATAGGGCGGAGTCTGGAATAAATTCACCGCTCGGCTAGTTCGATTCGAATTCCTTTTGTTTCGTTCCGTCGGCGGCGTTCGGAGCTTCGCACGTTTTCGAATTCCATGAATGAAGGTTCATTCCGAACAAATAATTTCGTACGAAAGGAACGTCAACTTTTTCCATCAGGTCATCGACGAACGCAATTGTTTAGTACTTAATGGCTCGGATAATTGTACAATGAAAAAAAATAACAGCACAACAGGGGACGTCTATGGGAAATCATGTTAGTTTAAATCTGTTTCGCGTTACTGCGAGTAACTATGTTACACGGGGACAATTGCGAGATAATGAAGCAAACTGGTGCCGGGTTCCGCGGATGGAACTTACCGTTGCCAGTCGAAACGAGATCTAACAACGTGTTTAATTAAGTAGCTAATGAATCGTGCGCACAGAGTAAAAAGCTGATGGTAATCACAGTGCGACGTTATTAATTCGATATTGTCCGAATAATTAGTAGATATAATTAGAGCAACGCCCAGATAGATAGGCAATTACGCCAATTAATCTTTTGCATCGTTCCTTTTTTGCCTTACCTCGTAAACTCTTATTCGCAAGGATTTATGCCGCGTATTTATAACAAGGATATCTCAGCTTCGGATTACCAAGGGTTCTGCAATACCGTGAATGAAAAAAGGAGAAAGAACGAATGTACGGCCTCGTTACCGACCACGCCGCGTTTCCACGTTGATTGCGTTATTTGGAGACGGTCGTTTCCTTTGGACCATTAAGGAAATTACTCGCGGAAGGAAGATCACGTCGTCCTAACGAATTCGATCCTCTTAACGATTCCAAAACAATGAACATCAATAAAATCATTTCTTTCCAGTGATACCTCGTTCAATTATTTAATTATTTGTTTAAACTTTAATAAATGCAATGTTAATAAAAACACAATTTTCTAGTTTCAGTCTTGCCACTCCGTTTATAAACGTGCTGGAAATTTAGAGGTAAAAAATTAGGAAACATTGCTTCAGTGCATGGAACTAGAAATTACGGCTGCGAGGAAAGTAAGTATTCTCGTTGTCGCATTTCGTTCAATTTCTCGCGCGCTCAGAGACATTTACTCGTTTCCACGCTGTAGCTACGATCGCGAGCTAGTCCAGGTGTTGCTGACGCCTGTCCGACAAGGTAACAAGAATCTCCATGGTGTAATTGAAATTATGTTTCTACCTTCTGTTTCCACTTAACGACGACTTTTAAAATAAATCGTCTATATAGGAGACGCAGTTATTTTTGCATTTGAAAGTGTCAATTTTATGAAAACAACATCGATGTCGTTGATAGCATTTCCGACAGCAAGTGGTTCCAAACATGACACATATTAATCCGTTTATGAGAGTAATTAGGAAATTAAGGTACAATCATAATTATGCAATTTACATATCAGGTTGTAATAGGTAGGTGAGAAGTAATTAGATAGGTTCAATTACGAACGAATACTAGTGCAATAAAACACCGTTTGTGAATAAACCGAGAACATCGAAATATTCCCAGTACGTGTAATTCCGAGAGAACGTGTCAAAATTAAATTATTTAAGTAATACCAGCAACAGATTCTATTAATAATGTTAATTAAATTGATCTATTAATTCCGATGTTTCAATCTGTTCTCCCGAAGAATAATAAAAAGGATCGTATTCATTAACGCTGTGTACATTATTAATATTTGTTCAACAGCTGTTGCACGTCCTATATTAAATGAAGCGCGACGAATGACATGGCGAGTAAAAAATTCATAACTAGCGAACCGGATCAATCGTTCCGCGTTGACTGCAATTCGAAACGCAATTAGAACACTTAACTAGTTCTTACTGGGGAATGTGATTTCGCGTTACATTACGAGAAATAATTGATCCAATTCCGTAAAATCTCACGGCGTCACGCCGTAGTAGAAAAGTGAGAGAAAATTAATCCTTCAGACCGGCCACGCTTCCCTCCCACGTCCGTCTTTTTTCCACCATCGTTGGCGTCCTTCCGTTCCTTGGCGAAATGTCGCTATAATAACTTTGCGACTGCTGCCAACGACAGAACGTTTAGGCCGTTGAATATGCAATGGAAATTACAGACGGCGAGAAGGAATTTCAGAACGGGTACCTATGGAAAAATTACACCGCCCCTTTTCCTCTCAGTCTTCTTCCATACGAAACTTCCTTGAATCGTCTTCACCCCATTATTAAATGTCGATTTATCCGACATTTAAAATCTTCGATTAATCCCGTTCGTTTAGACTGCAATTTGTAACTTATTAATGAATATGTATTCTTAATTCAAGCCGCGTTGAACACACGAGAACATCGTGTGAGGCCACGACGCGATGCCCTTCGCGGTAATAATTTAAACGCGCGAGTCTCTTGTTTAATTGTTCTAGGCGGAGTCCCCTAACACCTGAGAAACTTACCGCGAAGCGGTGCTTCGAGCCACGGCACGAACTCCGCGAGAGTTATAGCAATTTAAATGGTAATTGCATCCACGCGTGCGGCGGCGATCGTTCCAGTCGCGAAGCTTTCAAGATTTCGAAATTCGCCAGGTTCGCGCGATCGACGCTCGTTTTGCATATGGAAATTGATCGTGTTCCTCGCTTCTACCGTAGACCGTCGACGATCCCGGCATGAATAAAACGACGTAACTCCCGACGCGAAAACATCAACGCGCGCGTCGCTAACTTCGTCTTCCTCCCGCGGAAACCGTGTTTCCAACGGGAGGGTTTCGCCCTCCCTCCGTCCCTAAGCGACGGGAGTTAACGCGCGCGCGAGAAGTTAACTTTCCGAGCGAACGCTTAAAAGCCTCCTCGATCCGGTGTAAAACCCTTTTTTATTTTCCGAGTCCGGGGGTGGATTGCCGCTTTGCAACTTTTATGGTGGCGCGATTTCGGACTTGCACGAGACGGATTTTAGTCCGCGCATCCAGCGAAAGCATTTTAAAAATGATTTTCGATCTCTGATACACGAGATTCGAAAAGGTGTAATTTGATCGTCGAATCGAGTATAAATAATGAAAATGATGATTTTCCATATGTACGATTGTCAATGAGATTTATAAATTCATTTGCATCGTGCGTTTCACCAGTGAAATATTTGAACTGGCTGAATTCTACTTTCAGTCATAAAGCGTTTTAATCTCAAAGAATATCCAACTTTTCGCAGTAGTTTCATTACTCTGCTCTACCCATTAAGATAAAGCTTTTTATTGTTTCAAGAGAAAGTCCGTTAAGGATTTTCATTCTTTGCTCATATCCTAGTCGGACAATTAAAACGGATAAAATATTTCCAGCGTCGCGGGGCGTACAAAGAATCAAGGAGAAAGATTTGCGCAGTATTTTAAAACATGGCCAGGTGTGGTTGAATAATATCACGACACGCGCGCGAGACATTGTACGAGTAAAATATTCAAAGTTGCTTCAGGGATTCTTTTATTTATTATATTTTCTCTCGCGGCAGCTCGTCTCGCGTCGCGGAAAGTTACCAAGCCGCGTCCGCTCGACGAAAAGTACGTTTCTATTCACGAAATGCGCGGCTGCACGCTTTAACGTTCACAATCTCTCAAGTATTTCCCCTTGCGTGATACTTCAAACGGTGTAGAACTGAAATCCGGCTGACATCTACTACCATTCCCTTATTATTTAAAATCTATTAAAGAACGTCATTGAAAATCGTCGGTGATAGAAATGTTAAAACTGATAAATTACGGAAGATACTCAGCGAAACAATTTCGAACAGGACCACAGAATGCCAAATTGAATCACGTGCCCGTCACAGGGCAAAGCAAACATTTATAGCGGATA
Organism: Ceratina calcarata; assembly: GCF_001652005.2. Lineage (NCBI taxonomy): Eukaryota > Metazoa > Arthropoda > Insecta > Hymenoptera > Apidae > Ceratina > Ceratina calcarata. The sequence goes on along the minus strand of NW_017163090.1, from coordinate 914,952 downwards.
TCCTTCACAAAGTTCTCCCCTAGGGATGTTTTTTGCATCGCTCGCCTGCACTTTAAAATGAAATCAATTACGACCTCCGGCAAGATATCATCAGAATTAAACGAGCATAAGAAGATTAAGCCACCGAGTTCAGTCGGTAGCCAGAGTAATTTTAGCTTTTTATTTATCTATTTCCCGGAACGGTCCTTTGACATATTCCCAGTCCACCCTCGCGTAACATGTTCCGCCCACGCGACCTTTTATTTCCGAAGGGCACGTGTACGACCGTTTGTCGACGAATATTCGGTCCGGTTCGGTATTTTTTTCCGGCGAGACGCCGCGAACAGCAATCAGCAATCGTCGACAGTAACACCGTCGCGATGATTCGAGAGGAGAGAAGCAATCAACGCCGTATAGAATCTCATCAGGATCGAGCAAGGTGATCCCCACTAGCTCTGACAATTTTGTTTTTACGATGTTCCGCAGTATGCTCATCAATTTGTAACCCTTCGTATGAAGTTTGAATTCTTTTCATATTAATGATGGTATATTACCATGCTATGATGATGCTATATGAAGTTTTAATTCTTTTCATATTAATGATGGTATATTACGTCGATAATTCTGTGCAATAAGAAAGTTTAACGTGAAATTGGAATAAAACAGGCATAGCAAAACGTATGGGATAGGTCGTTTAACTCTTTTCTTTTTACTTCGTGCTCGATTTAATCTTATCTGATACTCTGTTTCTTATTGTCATGTCTTTACTCCTATCCATCTCTGTCAATTTCATCGCCATCGCACTTTCTCCTTTCGCTCGCTCTATTCTCGCCCAGATTCCTCTGTGCTCGGGGACGTTTTACCTTTTTCCAACCCCGTACCCCTTCAAACCACGGCAGAACGTCGTTAGCAATCCGGCGGGGGTATTAACAAGCATTGGAGGACATCTGGGCTTTCGCTGTTGGACGCGGAACTGGCGCACTGTGCACAGCATCACAGCGAAATGTCAAGAGTTCACCATGGCCAGGGAGGGAGCGAGACGGGGAAGGTTGAAACGGACGAGGACGACGAAAGTGAAGCGACGGAGAGGGACTCGCACGCGGGTGGGAGAGAGACGGTACGAGGGTGCAAGTGGGGTGGCGGAAGCAGGAGAGATTTCAGCTGCAACTACTACCTACGGCTCCGTAGCTGGGACGCTGGATGAGAGAAGTCGGTCGATAGAGCTGCTGGGTTACCTATCTCCGTTTCATTCACGCGTGCGTACACCTCTTTCTCCGTCGTTCGCGCGCTCACTTTGCAACCGAGAACCGACGAATGAATGGAAAGGTCGAACAAACGTAGGTGGGCTCCGAAGGAACCGGAAGTGTACCGTGGTTACGGTACACGGCGGACCCTATTCGGGGGCGGAAGACCCGTCAAGGGTAAGATTGCCAGGAAGTCGTCGTAAAGTCAAGACACGCTGTCAGTAGTAGTAATGTCGACAGCATTTGTGGGATGTCGAGTTTTGATTTGTCTGAAGAAAATTGATTACAACATCTCATACCAGCGGAGTTTCCCAATTCTCCAACTGAGGAACGACCTAGTTTCAACAAGTAATCGAAGAGCTATGCACATAAAAACTATAAACTGATACTGCACGTTAATACAATTATGTAAATGAAAGATGTACTCTCTAATATAGCAACATCTATCACTCCAAGTTGCAAACAACCAGCATGCGTCGAATTTCCTAAATCGCCGTCCGCCGGCAACCTCTAAGTAACGTACGCGTTATCCAAACTACCATCCGAACCTAATCGATGACGTTATTAAAATCGCCATCGATCATTCGCCGATCGACCCGTGTCGTTCGAACGCCACGCGCGTCCCTAAAAGACTCGTTAATCAAACGGAAAGAACACAGAAAAAACAAGAGGAAGCCTGGTCGAATGTGAGCGACAGGGCGAAGAGGGTGGCAAGAGATTCGATAGCGGCGATCGAGATTAACGCGTTCACAGTTCTATCGTTCATTAGTCAGCGTTGCCTCACGCACTCTCTTTCTCCCTGTTGTCACATCGTGCGCTTTAATTAATCAGAAAATACAGGTTGCCCGTATCGAAAGATCCAGAGAGGGATTTATCTTCCATTCTTGCGCGCGCGTTCGGAAATTTCCGAAGGAGCCGCTGATAACCGAGCGCTCGCTGGAAGATTAATTTATCGGCCAGAAACTGATACCGTTCGGACGCGTTCTGCGTGGGCTTAATCGATCGATATCAACTCTCGATTAGCCAGCCGTGATGAACGGCTTCAGAACAGCAAGGGAATATTAAATTCGCTCTTTCAACCTTTTAAACTTGTAAAGAATCTGGCGCACGGTAATCAGAAACGAAATTGCTATACAAGACGCGTTTATAAATTTTAAACATTTTGTATAAGTCAGCAGTTCAATAATACAGTAGTAACGGATTTAAGTCTTTGACGCTGACCTATATTCGACGCGGAAGCCACCTGAGCAAAGCCTGCCCTTCAATTCACACGTTTGTGAAAATCCAAAGATCAGATTACAAGAGACACAGGACAACGTTATTTGAAATTCGCTATTTAACGATAAATTAGAATCTACCCGTTAATGAAACGCTTCCTGGAGCTGTTTAAGAATATCGTCCCTGGTACTTTGCGTAACAGATTTCATCCTCTCTTTTAATTCTTTGGAACCCCGTCTAAGTACGAAATGAAGCAGATGGTTTTCGAAAATAAATATTTCGATTTATTTCGAGTTCTGATCTTGCTTCAGTGCGTTCTTATGAATGCGATATTTTGAGCCAGGTAAGAACGTCATTTTGTTAAATTTTAATACTCGAATAACTTATTGTCTTTTTTTGAATGGCTCGGTGTAATCCGCATTCTCGCCAAGCCGGAAATGCAATTTGGTTGACGGGGTGCAAAGAGCGGGCGCGACAACTTGTTACTTCAAAAATTGCTGGCACTTCATCGTGCAGGGAGGGAAAAGTCATTCCCTCCCAGCCACGGGATACTCGAGAAAATAAAATGCCACCGGAAGATCCTGTGTAAATTGTTATCTCGAAACGTACATGAGCGACGTTCTCTCTTACCTAATTGCTTGCATTCTGACTTTAAAGAATTAAAAAATAATACCCTGAGAAAAGGGACAAGATCATATATTATATCTTTTTAACAGAATATGAATATTACACAATTGTGAGAATGAACAATGAAACAACTATGTCCTATTACATAATGAATTGAAGAGGTACATGTCTTTATAGCTTTTAGACAAATCTCGTTCTGAAAATCATTGAATTGATATGATAAATTTCTGGCAAAAACTGTTAACCGCGTCATAACGAAGGGAGCAATGATAATTTTATGGCGATTTAATGTGGCCGCGTGCCAGTTGAAACATTTAAATCGTGTCGCCGGTTTCTGGCTGAAAGTAAATTACGGTAAATGGCAGTAAATTCAGTCCGGCTCAATTGTCCTGGCGGTCGGTGCGGCGGTCACTTACATTTGCATATGAAAGCGGTTAGGATCTCGCGATGATATCCGCGCTTGTGGAAACGTTACAGTCCCTTTCAAAAGTTACCGCGGAATATATCGCAGCTCGTGGTGTTGATATTAATTTCAATTATAATCGCAGTTTCTGTTCTGGAAAGCACCTATAAGATTACTAGGCTCAGTGTTTGAAGGAAGTAGATTGTATATTAATTCCACGTTGCTGTAATTTATGGAAATTCTGACTGTTTCGTAATCGACAACGATAAATGATTAAATGCGACGATCTTTTTGGAACACCGTGAAAAACAGTGTTATTCATTGGAATGTTAGAGCGCCAATTGGACGAGATCCAACTTGTAGGACGTATAGTATTTTCGCATTCGGATACAACTTTTTGGAACCGATTCCGTGATAAAAAGTAACGAACAATGGATGAATATTTATCGCCTCGATACGGACAAACTCCAAAATGACTATTACACGCCAGCCGAACTTTTTTCTAAAATCTGACAGAGATATAAAAAAAGGCATTAGAGATACGGTGTGCATTATTTAACTTGTTTCACCTACTCAAGGTTAGTTAATCCTTTCATCTTGCAATGCTCTCATCAGCAATACTCGTCCGCGAGTGTGCCGTGAGCTCGTTTCACCGTGGAAACGTCGGATTAAATTGTGTTCCGGCGGTTGAACAAACGTATACACACAGGCTGTAATCACGCCGCGCACGAAAATAAATCCGAGCGAGCAAACGATGTCAGCCGATAACCGGAATCACCGGACACCCGGCCGACCGACCGCTTTCGTTTCATTTCTACGAGATAAGCCCGGCGCAAATTGCGAGAGAGCCTGCCTCTGACGTTCTTTTAATTCCTGTTTCCCGCTGTTTTCCCTCCAGCTCCCACCGGCCGTAGGGTCTACCGCGCCGAAGCCTCTTGGAAAAAAGGCGCTTCGGGATAATCAAGATGACCGCGTGTTCGTGTATAAAAGAGCACCGCCTAGAACACGTAGGGCAAATTAGCCCGGGGTTAATTGGGTTACGTCGTACCACCACTGGTTCGCTTCCAATCCCCTCGTTCCCATTTCCATTCCACCCTTCGAATAGGATACGCGCATTAATTTCTTTGTTCGCTCATTTACCCGGGCGCCCCGGTTAATTTTCCTCCGAGACGCTTTCACAAACCTGGTTTCGTTCGCCCGATACATTTTACTACGATTGTTACGGTAAACGAAATTATATTCATGAAGTTATGCTTCATAACTACGTAAATCGTAGTAATAGATGATTTATATTCGCAACAGTACAAGTCAAACAAGCAAGTCCAATTTTTTTTATACATTTTATCATGTTCATGATTAATAAAAAAGAATATCATTGCTACGCACCTGCCGAAGTACTCATGAGCGGGGCGATGCATGATCTTCGAAAAACAGGATTACTAAGGGACTGAAATCTAGCTCCAGGGCTAGAACGACTGTCGTCTACTTACAGCGGGCGGAAAGCGCGAACCCGTCCAAGCGGAAATACGAGCGGAATGGATGTGGCGTAATAACGACGCCTAGCCTGCACCGTTCATCTCTCGCGTTGACTAGTGGCGACGTTGCAACACTGGCGAATGTGCAACCGTGATAATGGCCGGTACTAAATTAATCGGTGCGAGTCCACGGTGCGAGCGTGAGCACACTCTCATTGCGTGAGCGCGGACGACGGATCTGCTCGCTTGCCCGTGCCGTTGCATTCGTGCGTTGTTGTTGTCATCGTCGTCGTCGTCGTCGTCGTCGTCGTCGTCGTCGTAGTCGTAGTCTGTCCCTCTCTGTCGTCACGCCGCGCCGACTAATTAGCCCTTCTCACAGCCGGATTAACGATCGACTGCGTCGCGTGGAACGCCACACTCGCAAACTGTTCGCGCGTTGCCCACGCGATTTCACTCTCCATCGAGGATTACGCGCGTTCCTACATGGGAATTGAAACTGGTGATTCGTATCTATCTAAATCTAAATATCTGAGATCCTCAACTATTATCTCATCAAACATACGAGAATTTGGTCCAACTCGGCGAATCAAAGATAATCTGATGGTATCGATGATGGGAAAATTTGGGTTTTAGACGAATCAGAAAAATCTGAGTGTTGGTATTTTTATACCCATTTTTCATATTTCTCTGCTCGTGAAATTAATATCGGAAGTTGCAATATTTGTGAAAGCTCCGCGCTCTGTATGGATTACATAGAAATGCACAGTGCAGGTATATCTACTGTTTCTCTGATGTACACGAGATCGATCATACGAAATTTTCAATGCGAGATTGCTTACGCATCTCGGCGTATCGTAATTTCCTCTTTCTATCTACGTCGGTCTAAGCGACAGGAGAGTTAACGCCAACGAACGTCGCGGTGCTCATTAATGTTACGGCTTGCATGACCTCCTCAAGAGGTCGCAGATACAATGAACGCACGTGGCCGATGCAGAAGTACCCATCGACCGGCGTCGTGTCTAGAATCGTGACGACGTTCAACCTTTCGCGATGCAACGTGACTTTTTTCGAATCGTTGGGTTTCAACGTTTCTTTGATGGCAGAATTACATAGATTGCGCTTAATTGGAATTACCGATGTTCCCCTTTTTCATGTATATAAATGTTACCATTGAGGCTACTCGTGGAGACTTAAACAGAAACGTTAAAACTCGATGGTAAAACGAGTTCGAAAGAAATGTTTTGTGTTAGCTTCTCTGTAAGAGATTTTTTGCAAACGAATCCGTCGAGGACGAAAGTAATTAGTGAAGTGGTTCAGTCTACTCTTCCATAAAGAAAATTGCAGCTTTTTTTTATTAAGGAGTATTACTTTTTAGATTTATATGTACTATAAGGCAGATAATTAATAAAAGAAATTGCGAGCATTACAAGAAATTGTTTTGTTATAACTATAAAAGCATGTAGCTAATGATTAAACAGCGAACCTTGAACGATGAGAGAGATCAGTCGAGGGCGAAAACACAGGAAAAACCCTCGGCGAAGAGTGGCGACGGACGAGCGACGAAGGGAACAGAGCTGAAAATTTAATTATCCAATTCGACTGCAATCCGTGGCTGCAATAATTTTCCATCCGCGCCCTCGACTGTCCACCTCTTCGATTCGCGCGGGCCTGCAGCCCCTCTCGATCCTCGATTTTCTACCGCCTCGACGCCATGTCCGACCGTGCCGCACGCAAATTGGATTGGACGAGGAACGTTCGGCCTGGACCGATTCGTTCGCCTCGTCGCCCCGGTCCGCCAACCCCTCGACGACCGAGGGTTGATTTGTGTGCAACCCTTCGTTTCTCGCTCCCAGCCTGGCCTCATCCGCGAGGGCCGATCCGACCAGTTAGCTATGCTAATGGTAATTATCTTCATTAGCGTCCCGTTAATTAACCGGCGTAAAACCTCAATCAGTCGCCGAGCCTATACCACCGATCGGTTTCGCGACGCTAAAACGGATACGAACACACGCCGTTTAACATCGTGAAACATTTTTATTCAAAGCGTGTGTTAAAAGTTTTAATTGAACATACATCGTTTTCGAATAAAAACTGTTCGACCCTTTGTTTCATATTCTCTCTTCATTGTGCACGTTCCACATAGATTTTTATTTACGTATTCGGAAATTACTCGAATATGATCACGGTAATAGATTTTAACTTTAAACGGTCAGATTATATTTAAACGTCCATTTCCTGTCCTCTATAACGCCGCGAGAACTATTCACCAATTACAAAGTTATCGCGCACATTGTACATTACATACATACATGCGTTTTGACAGAATGTACGTATGTACATACTGTACGTATTTAGGTAATTCCACTCGGGATAACTGAATGCATTTCCCGCGCAATTATTGCGGAGTTTACTGGACTCAAGAAAGACAATGGAGTATCGTAAAATTACTACGCGCTTCGTCCACACATGTGTGCTATAATGGAGATTGTCCATTTTGAATAGCAATTTATTTTAGGCGTTGAATGGAACATATTTCAATGTTCGTGATCCATAAATTACAAAGCGAAGGACTTGAAATGCTCCTAAATATCTTCGCGTTTCGATCTGACGAAGTGTAACATGTGACTCGTTCTACATTGTGTACACAAAAATATTCTTATTTAAATAACTCGTAATTTTTCCTACAATGAGACGAAAACGTGATTGGATCTACGATAATTATTTAAATGCATTCTCTGACCGACGGCTAAGAATCTAAAGGGTTTTGTACAGAGCCGCGACTCCAGAAGGAAATCTGTAATGAGGAAGAGCGTAATGAATATTTTAATTGCGATAATTGAAGCAACTTTATTGTGCGCTGGCCTAACCAGCTCGAAAGAAATCTAAAATTAAGAACTCGTTAGGCCAGGAGTATCGCCGGCTATTATTACTATTTTCGCTCTCCTTCCTTTCCCTCCTCGTTGAAGAAGGAAACTGGGGAAAAGCGATAAGTGACAATGGGTGTCGACCTAACTCTTCGGCGAACTTTTAATGAGAAATTTCTCTATAGCCGCCGGATAAAAGTTCGAGAAAGGATCGTGCTAACTACTATTGAATACCCGTTGTTATTTGCCTGTCCACGAATTTTCTGCCACTGAAGCATACTTCCTTGTGTCACTTGCTTATTCTCTCTTTCTCGATGTGGCGAGAATAAAGCAAGAAGGAAATATTCGATGTTCCTTTCTCTACTGTACTGAACCGTGGCTTGAACTAAAGCAATTCCACGAAGTAGCTTATAATTATAAACTACAATATGTGACACAAGTTTACAGAGGAGCTGCTACTGGTAAATTAATAACAGTTAATCAAGTATAACAAATTTTTGTCGAATCGTTAAGCGCATTACGGAACGTAATACGAAGTAGAATATCAATTACTAATTTGGCGACGTCAAATTTCCAATATTTTGCATGGCCGTAGCAGCGGGGCAGAAAGCCGATAGAATCACTGAGAATGTTTGCACGAGCGAGCGAGACGCCGCTACGAGGACCGTAATTGTGCTCGATATTGCGAACGGTGAATTTTCCCAGATTTATCGGCGCGTGTTGGACGAGTAATAGGGCGATCTCGTGCGCCTTTATGGAAATTCGTTACATCGATTACAGCCGGAACGCTTAAGCTCCTGTCGCAGCTCGATCCCAGCGTATCAATCGCAATTCTAGTTAATCAAGTAGTATCCCAATAACAGATAAGAAATAAAATACTACTTGTTATATATGTATAGTCTTGATAAATTTACATTAGTGTGAAAAGTGATACGTATCATATGACCAATTGGCTCTCTATTTGCCTCCGTAAAAGAGGACGTCCTTGTTGAAGGATCGATTTCAGGAGCGAAATAAAAAACGAAACGGGATTTAATTGTATCGCGTGAGCGTGTAAACAGGTGAGAGGTATATGGTGGAGCGCTTGCGTATCCTATTTACCGGGCGGAACAGAAGTAAAGAGCGACGAGAGCGTAACCGTATCGTTGTGTAGCCTACATTCCGAGACAGGAGGCCCTGACCGCGGCTTAACCCTATTTATGCACCGCAGCTTCCGCGTTCGCGCGCCATTAGCATAGAGCTACGGCCGGGAATACGTAAAGTCTCGACGCAGAAGTCGATGAATTTAGGTACCTGGGTGTACGTATGAAATTGCATTTTAAACCGACGCGACGCCACGCGATCCACGAGCGTTCGCCGATTACCTTCAATTTCCCTTTCCTTGCCGGGCACCGGAAACCGACCGGTACCGGCGCCCGCAACGCTGTATCATTTTCCGTTTCGCGTGCGACAAATTGCCGCGAACGAACTGCCGACAGTTTTTCGCGTTTTATATAAAAATAAGGAACCTCCGCTTTATCGTTGCTCTGTCATGAACGATAGGACTGAGGCATTCGATTCGTGAAGATTGCTGTTTCCTGCACGTACCATGGACGTGTATACAGATGAGTAGTTCGAAATTACCGTGAAACCGTTTATGCACGCGCACGGAAGTGTGCGTGTAGAATGAAAAAACATAGCTCCGGTGATGGGCGTTTGATCGATCCTCTTGACATCCATCCGTTCGAGAATATCCGAACGGCAAAGTAGGTCGCCGTGAAATCCCCGGGAAACGGTAGCGGGCGATGCGAAACTCTTCCGGCAGCGTTAATTTACATTCCCGGGGAAAGGTCGCGCGCGGAATGTCAAAAGGGAAAGGTCAGCGTTGCGAGAAAATTTTCATTGCCCGTAGTGGTGGTGGCTGTCCGAATTATTTCGCTCCGAAAACTTTTTTCGCGGAGCTCTTTTTCATTTTACGCTTCATTCTGTGAAACTTGGGATTGCGTTCCACGAGAGGGTTGCGAATGTGTTAACCAGTGGCTCCTAAAAACTTCTATAAAAGGATCGTTATTATCTGCGCTTCTTCCCGACGAAATTCTACTAAATATAACTTTAGAACCATGGTATCTGATACCTCTGCTGGTAAAATCCCTGGTCAGAGGTAATAAGATGTTCTACTCTAAATGTCGATAAAGGGAGTATGAAATAAGAAAGCATATTTTTTACTACGGAGAAAAATCTGCGAAGGTCACTAAAAACGAGAGCTGGAAAACCATCTTTCTACAATATTTATTTTCGCAATACGTTTCATAGAGAATTGCATGAAAATCATTTTCGTAAGCTGTTTTTAAACAAAATACAACGATAGAAGTTATATCTGCCACAAGCAGGGAAATTTCGAGTATTATATAGTCATGTCTCAGTGACGGAGAGATTTCTCGAAGAATGCGCGATAATATTTTACAAAGCGCGGTTTCTAAATTCCTGAAATATTAATTCCAACGAAACATCTAACCGCGTCTGACAACACCGGAATTCATTAAAAACGGGGGCGCGCGATACCGACATTTTTATTAATGATTTTCGCGATCAGAGGGCGAGATAAAAATTGCCCGCGATGGCAATTACGCCGCCGCGGCATGTCGGGCAAGAAGGTGGGAAATGAAAAACGGAATATCGTATAAATCTTGGCCACAGGACGAGGAATAATAATCCCGCGGGTCTGTTTTACATTCTTTTTAATTTATTACGCGGCATAGAGAGCGCTACCCCACGCGTCCCTTTGTCTCGCGAGCCGTCCTTCCAGCTTTTATTCATTCTAGTTTAAAAGCATCTTTTCTGCGCTACATCCTACACGTTATTTGCATCGGGAAATAACACGCGCGTCAAGTTAACACTTTTACCAAGTGAAGAGTGAGATGGTATTTCATTATATCTGAGGTTTTGACTTCGCTCTAATGGTAGACATACAGAACTCCGGTGGACACAAATGTCTGGCTAGCTTACGTTTATCGTCAAGGTGACGAAGGATCCCGGTGAAATCCCGTCGGGAACAGAGGGAACGGGAAAATGGAGGGTGTTGCATCAGACGGAATATGCAATTTCCTGAGGTGGGCTGGCTGACTGGCTGTCTGGCAGCTCCTATGTTCTCGGTATTCGTAGGTCCCAGTCTCTTTTCAAGCGAACGTTCTTCGAATATTGCACGATCGTCAACGACAACCGTCGAGCGAGGTCAGCGACCCCGGATCGTTCTCCTCATCTCGTTTTACGGCCTGCTCCTCATATCGAGATTGCGCGCTCCATTCGTCAGGAGTCATCGCGCCCTTCTTCCATGTTCGTTCAATCGCCACAAATTTCGGGATTATTCGGCCCTTCACTCGTCGCGTATCAACGAAATTCACGGCCGAAACTTAAGATTCAAGCATTAGAGTGCTCGTAAACGTACCAATGGTGCCTGGCAATGAAAATAACCGCGAGAGAATGTTCCCTCGTCTCAATCCTTGTTACGACTCCCATTAATGCTTGTTTTGTTCTTCTTTCATCTCGCAACTCGAGATCTTCTCCCTTATTCGTTTGGACAAATTTTCTTTGCCATCTTTTACTACCCGAGCCTAGCAAATATTTTCACGGTAACAAGAGATTACACACATTACCACATCTCTGTTTTTATTCAATTTCGAGTGCGCGCAATTACAGGATGTAACATTTTTTCCCCAGCGCTAAGGTTATCTCATAACGCGGTATCTCACCCTAGTGCGATCCATCTTCATAAGTTGTCCCGCAGACCGTGTTCCAACAGGATCAGGGAAATGCGATTTAACCGAAAACCTCGACGAGGAGTGAGATTTCCATGCCTCACGAAATTGGGTCACCCTGTTCCTCGCGTAACTCCGAGACCAAATACACATAGCCGGATGTGAAAGTCCTATGCAATTTCCTTGAGAAAAAAATTGTATACGACTTTCTTTGCAGGCAATAGCAGTATCTACAACTTTTGGTTAAAAGATTTTTCGAAATATTGAGAAAAAAGGTTTTCCAAGATTTTGTCAAGCGGAAATTAACACAAGCCGGATTCGGCCAGGAATCATTGTCTCAAGCTGTGCATATATAGAATAAGTAACATGCCAGTAATGTAATCGTATATATTATATTTATTCAGTTTAATGTGAGCATCTATTCAGTTTTATAATTATGCTCAGGTGCACCAAAAAGTATTCCCTAACTCGAATTTCACGCCGGGTAGGAATTTCGAGGATGCACGCTTTCGGGAGAAATAGGGCGTTTTTCATCGAGTTTGACGGGCGACCAGTGGAACGTGATGCATTTATCACGGATTCGCTGCTTTCCGGAAACTTGAGGTAAACATTTATCGTTCGGAGCTCCAACGGGCGCCGAGGAGGACGTGAACGGAGCACGGAGGGTTGAAAGAGACGGAGGAATGGACGGAGGTGCGGGATAACGGCTGGTTCGAAAGAGTACCAAGGGACGATGGCGTTCATATTTTTTTCCCACCGAAGCAAACAACCACTCTCGTTCTTCTGTCAGAAATTCCTCGGCCCGGGCGCATTGTTCATCATTGTGCCGCGGCCACAAAAGAAAGGGGATGCAAAAAGGGGAGGAAAAACGAGAGTGTCCCGGCCGGATGAATTTCGCGTTTTTCGCTTTCAAGAGCCTCGCGCTTCCACTGCACGTGGAAGGTCCTGACCCAGTTTCCCTGCACGAATATCAAAGCGCCCGGTCCTTCAGAAAAGTGCTGCTTTTACTTGAAATTGATTAAAAAGCAAGAAGAGGCTGTACTTGGACAAGCATTGGTTTCAAAGTTGATAACACTTTAATATCACCTCTTTCATCCTCCATGATTGTAGAATCGGGTCCTCAAACAGAAATTAGAAGAGAATGTTCGATAGCAACTATTCTACATCGAATTTACACCCCTTGGACAAACTTTATAGAACAATATATTACAAAATCATATTCTCCGGAACTGATTCGATATAAAAACCAGCAGCATCGATAAATTACATGAAAACCTTCCAGTAAAAATGTTTCAATATTCTGATCTTATCGAGGTAGAGATTTTTCTTCCAATTACGCTATCGCGTGTTTATTCTCCTTTGGTCGAGGCTTTCCAAGGATCTCCCCTCAGATTCTTTTCCAGAGAGTTTGTATCATATTACGATGCCAGTGAAAGAGAACGTTTTCCAGAGAACGAACCAATATGGAAGGGAAGGAAAAGAGTATCGCGTGGTCGAATTTAGGAAAGGGCTCGGGCGGGGTGGTAAGAAAAAGGTCCATTTTGGTAAATGGCACAAAAATATCGTTCTCGAGGTACTAGGCTAAATCGTTCTTTCTATCTGTATGGTGAATTTCGCGTCGCGGCAGCGAGGGGACAATGCGGTGACGAATTACGTACGGACGGAAAAAGAGCAATATCCACCCTAAAGTGGTCTAAGGATGTCGCTTAAATGACGTGTCTCTTGGTTGCTCCGTGCCTCCACTTCACATACATGTCGCCACTCTTCTCGTTTCATCCGGGACCTTCTGGTGAAAACGTAATATCCTTCGACGTAGCGGACAATGGGTTTATTGCATTTCTCTGATGAATCATTTCGCGAATCGTATCGCGTTTGGACTCGAAAGGCTGCACCTGCAAGCTTTCTCTTTAATTCCATTTGCCGTTGCTATTTTCACAGAGGTTTTAATGGTTTTAATACACCGACAGTATGGTAAAAATGAAACATGAATGTTGTCCAATTTAGTAGATGCATGCCCGTTTCCTTCTTCCGATATTAATATTCAAAAAGAATCGATTACTGATTAATCTGTCAAAAAATTAATTAAAATTTCTTTACGGAAATTTTAAAGCAGCAAAAGGTTGCGTCACTGGTTTACGACGAGGAGAAAAAAATCTCGTCAGTGTGAAAAAAACCGAGGTCTGTAGTTTCGTTTTATATAACAACGCGTTTTAATTTTCGTCGCTCGTTCTATCCCCATTTTTTCCCCGAAATCGTTTCCTACAAGCTCGTGATAATTTCAAACAACTATCGCCGCTTATCCCTGGGAGCGGTCGTCCGAGTGTCGTTCACGCGCTACTCGCCATCAAAAGTTCTTTTGAACGTGGCGCGGCATGCGCGAGAGGGGTGCATAATTTAAATTTCAGCGGCTACCGCGAAAGTTAAATTTTTTCAGGCCGGAAGTTCGCTGCAGTTTCGACCTCCCCCGAGGGCGGAGGAAGCCGGGGAGGCCCATGCAAATTCACCGTCGACGGAATAAGAGGCACGACGGTCCGTCCTTTAATTTTCGTCGCTTTAACGCTGTCTATTCGTCCCGCGCAATCCTGCCAATTAAAGCAAATATTTGCGTTCGAGTCTTCTTGCAAGGAGAATGCCTCGCCGTACCGTCGCGCTGTGCTCCCTGGATCTATTGAGACAGGACGAACGGCTAATCCTGGATTACCCTATCTCCGGCAGACCGATCTCTTCCGATTATCAATTAATTAAGCCCGGTCTTTCCCTTCGTCCAACGAACAGCCGCTTAATTAATTGCCGTATCAGCCACGACGAAGCATCCCCGCCGCAATTAAACTCGCAATCGCGTGGGCTGAAAGTATTCGCGTAACGAATTTCTTTTCTTTAATCAATTTCCAGGAAAGTTCCGCTTTCGTGAGGACAGATAACGACACTGTGCAGCTTCTGCTTCGGAAAGAACCGTGGAGAATATCAGATTGGAATTCTGTATTCGCTTTACGTACTGGCGATTCTGGTCGAAAATTTATAATTTACCATTACAGAAAATGTTATTAGAAATGTAATAAGATCGGAATATCTTCTGCCACGGTTATTTATAAAAATAAACATCGGCTTTGCTATGGTATGCTATTTATATGCGGAACGAGTTTTCCTAAAAATTCCTCCGCAGCTGTCGGAAATTGGGTCTTGAATATTCCTTTAAGAGACTGTCTCCCGACAGCTGCAAGCTAGATCAAACGTCTTGCTTGACTTATATCCTCCGCAGCCGTGCGGTCCGTAAACCAGTCGCACGTAAATGGAAAAGAAAATTCCACCGATGAGTCACATACAAACACGTAGTTCGCCTCGGAGGCGAATTACCTCTGGATGAAGTTGTAAATATTAACAAACTTCCTTGCTTTCGAAATTAATATTATACAATTATATTTCAGATGAGTAAAAGTTCTCTTCCTCTTTATCTTCCTACATTTTTAAGTAGAATGAATACATATTATAGCATTTAGTAATTTCATTTCTACGATCTTTTAAATATTCTCAAAAAACAATTAAGAAGACCATTGTCGACGACACTAGTAGTTTTTAAGGAGAGCTGGTCCGCCATGAATCAGAATGGTGTCCACGAAAGTGGGGGGGGCATCTATCGTGGAACTTTTAAAAAAAGCTTAGTAGATGCGGAGACAAAGGCGCGCCGGCGAGACAGGGGTGGTGGGAACCGAAGGTACGTCAGTGGGGATTGAGAAGACAGGGATGGAAAATGGTCCAGGAGAGGAGGGATGGTTACTGGAGCGGGCCGTAGGGTGGTTATGATGCGGGTGTAACCTTGGCAACTCTGCATTCCCCTTTCTCGTGGCCGACATCACTCTCTCGACGCCCTTTCCGTCTCATTCTCATCCTCTTTACGTTCTTCACATCTTTCTTCCACCCTTGTCCTTTCTCTATTTCCTTTATTCTTTTTCCTCACACATTTCTTTATCCCGGCTTCTTCGTTCTTTCCCCCTGTTCTCTATCCCGTCATTCTTCATATATATATATTTCCTCTCGGTTTCCTCACTCGATTCGCCTACTCTACTTGACTGCGAATCCCAACCGTCCCTGTACACCGTGCCTCGCCTCCTGTGCGACCCACACATCGATAAACGCAGCGCGCGCGTGTACGTACGTATGCATATCCTTTTCTCCCACGCGACTCCATCCACGGTTCTGCAAATGGAGTAAAAGTGGAACGTGTTCTTGTTCGAATGCATGCTCGTTTCGTACCATTCTCCGCTTGTTTCACCCTTGCGACGATTCATCTGGCCGCCTACCTATCTTCCCGTGTCTCATTTATCTTTTTCTTCCGCGACACCGGCCTATCCCGTTCCCCGTCTCCCTTTCATCTGTTCTTTTTCTCTGAAACGCCGACGCCTCCGAGAGCCACGGAGTGTCGAATCGTCAAAATGAATTTCCACCTACGTCATCCGGGGGACCTCGTCGTTGCGACGGTGAGTATAGGGATGGAAGAAGCGAATCCACCATTTGCGGAGAACACGACTGCGCTCTTAATCTCGTGGAGATGTAAATCGCGTTTAAACCGCGTTAACGCTTTCGCCATGGCTGCCGATGGCACGCCACCCCTCTCGCCAACCTCGGCTTCGATCGACGCAAGCTTTGTTTCCATGGATAACCGCCCGTACGTATGTTATCATTATCTTCCCACAAATGTTTACACCAGTTACATGAAAGGAAACCTTACCTCGATGTGTACTAGAAGGATAACTGTATTTGAACGAAACCATTTGGCGGTTGTTCTTGCCGATTACGAAGTTATGAATTATCTGTATTAAAAGACATTTCTATATTTCTCAAATCAAAACAATAGATCAGTATTATAAGAAGCAAATATCGAGTCGAAAGAGTTTCCAATGTCAGATAAAAATTCAAATATCTTGCCGTCTACTAATCGAAGAAGTTAAATTACTGTTCTAAAGTAGCACTATAAGTCTCTTTTCAAATATTTGTCTCAACTATATTGCTACAGTTTTCGTACTTCCTTGTGCGATTATGTAAACCTTGAAATCCACCTACTGCTCGAAGTAACGGTGAACGTTCTGTTCAAGATTCATGATTATCTTTCGCCAGTCGTCGACGCGATGGTTAGATGTACGTTAATTCCGCTCGCTGGTGGAACTAGTTGTTGCCTATTACCGGCATCAAAACCGTCATCGTTCGACGGGAATTATTCTGCCTGTTACTGTCTCGTTCCACGTGCACGAATCTCAATTTGAAATGAAATAAAATCTCGTACAACTTTTGAGAACAATGAACATCCTACAGTATAAAATCATAAAACAATTGATTTTACTTTGAGGTCTAATGAGAGTAATGAAATATGTTAATTGTACGAGCGATTGATCAAGGATGAATTTATTGCGATACGAGACAGACACCTTCCATATTCCGCGAGCGTCACGGTGACGCGCGTCTCGTCGAACCGTGCGAAATTACGGTGCCCTATTGTTCATGAATACCATTATTACCGTTACACGGTATCATTATCGACAGACAGATTGGACGGGTATTCATATTCATGACGATCTGATAACGGTAGAAGCGAGAACGAGTGAGAGCGAGTGATCACGAAGGGCCCCCGCGCACAATGAAAATCGTTTCGTTTTAGCCAGACGATCATTGCCTCTACTCGCATTAACGGCGTCAATCACGTTCCTCGATTAGGGATGCGGTTACGTGTTTACCTTGTATTCATAAACTAATCGATCAGAAAACGCTTGTTTCCTGCCCAGAACGAGGTGGAAAAGTCAAACAAACGTGTTGCGATAGTTTCCGAAGGTTTACCACAGACAGGTGATTGACTTCTTGAATTGCAATTGGAATCAAGTCGTGCGTAAAATTCTTTGACAATATTCAGAGAATCATGCATCTCTGTGAAATCGATATAGAGAATTTAATAAAAATCCTCAGTTTCACGTGAATGACATAATCGCGATATCTGCGATTGTATCAAACAATAATGGTTCTTAAGAATGCCAATAATGCACGCGCTTTATTTCACGCTCGGTATTCCGAAAACTCGTGTAGCCCGGGGATCTAAAACATTCAAAAATTCTACGCTACGTCGTTCTTCGGTAGCAAATTTCGATTATTCGCGCACGTTCCAAAATCTCGATCACCCACCTTCCGACTGCATTCTCCGAATATTCACACCCGAAAAGAGCAAATAAAGTTACCGAGGCAGACTGTACGAGCCATTGATTAAAATTCTTGTTGCATTAACTATATCTCTACCAGCGTTATAATGAAATTCGGCACTGCTTTTATAATACAGTGCATAACGTTTACGTATTGAAAATGTTTGGTTCCCTTCGTAGTTACGGTACAATGTAAATCTACGCTACGCTCAAACTAATCTACGCTCCAGCCCGCAACGACACCTCTGATAGTATGACAACGCAAACGAAAACAGCCGCACTTCCCACAGGCTCATCTGCATGAAGACGAGGCAGCGCGAGATGAGGAGGACCGAATGAGAGAGCCGGGCTCGCAATAATGTCGTCAGTTTCGCGGAGTTTATTGCGGCATACTCGCACGGCCGCCCGCAGGAGACTTAATATCGTACGCTGTAAGCCCAGGCCGTAATATCGGGGCGACTACCTACCTACCAACCTACCTACCTCTCGACTCGTTTCGTTTTCTACCGCGGCGCGTTTCGTTTCCGCGGCAATTCCCGTTCCCGCTGACACGTCGGGAATCGTGTGCACGTCGCGCGCGTGCATTCCGCTGTCCGGAGATATTTGTCCGCCTCCGACAGCCTCGCTGGACGCACGGCTCAGGAATTCGTGTCGCGAACGATCGGCTGCCCGATCGATAGTCGAACGAGCCGCGAAGCCAGCGACCGTTGCTGCCCCAGCACGGTAATTCGATGAATAGTTTCAGAATTACCGGATTCCAGTTTAATGATTTATTTCAATCGGATAATAAGGAGAAACTAGAGGTACGACTAATCGTAGAAAAATCAAATAGAATAATTTGAATATTTTATAAAACATCAGAATTGTGAAAATATTTCACTAAATTCGAATCATTCTTAATATTATCATATATGTATCAACTATAGAACTTTTAATTTGTTCAATTACTGTATCAAATCTGCGAAGTGAAGTACCCTAATCAGTAAGAAAAAATGGTTTGAACAGTTCAAAACCGACTGGCGAGTAGCGGTAGCCTCGATCGATTGGAGCTCTCGGCCAATCGGCACAAAGAATGCATGGGTTGGACAGCAGGAAATACGGATTCGGTTGACCGTAGACCGTAGAGAACCTGGTTTAATTCGAAAGGTCACGGAGATCGACGGTTTCGAGTTGCACGCTCGTAACTTCCTCTCTTTCGGGACCCTCGCGATTCCCGGGGCTTTGTGTGTTTTGACGGGGGTGTTAACTGACCCCCGCGGTACTCGGGGGTAAGCGCGGTGGGAAGGGCCGTGCTCAAGAACGGAAGAGGGTGGCATTAGGTCGAGGTCACCAGGACGCCGAAGCGATCGATGCAGCCCGCCAGGCAGCACCACCCACGCTTCAGCCCTCTCTACCGCTTTCTCCTCTCCGAAAGAGGAGGAGGACTCCGTCCTTTTCTTCCTTAGCAGCATACAGCCGAATACATCTCCAATTTACCCGATCCCGAGCTCGCCCCGGAACGACTCATTACACCTCGATTTACGTCTGAGCGCGTTTAAATAGAAGCCGCCTGAGAAAAACCCTCGCGCGGCGCGGGTTCAACACGTGGATGCTCGAGCTTCGATCAGCTGTTTTCCCGGGACGTCGTCGACGCTTCTAGATTCCGTCACGTTCCGGCTTCAGAGAATGGAAAGGAATGCCTTTTGAAGACTGAAGGCACCCCCTTTTCCAACAGAGAAACAAACTTATTTTCCAAGAATATGCTTTATAAGGTCTCTTTGAATGCTGTGGACTACGATGAAATGTCCAGCAAAGGGATTCAGTTCTTCACAAGAAACTTTTACAAATATCTCAATAAAAATTTAGAGCAGGAGTGTGTTATGAAGAATTGAAGTCGCACTATGAGACTCTCAATACCACTGTTTGAAAATGTAATATAATCTAACTCTTTTCGAGTGTTCAGAGCTGACTATACACTGTTTGAAAATCACGATGACCCTACGATAGTTCCACCTATGATACTGAAAGTGTTTAATGTAAATAGATGAACGTCTGTCATCTGTCACGTGTTATTTGGTTTCCAAGGCCTCTTCTATCGAATACGCGTTACGATCCTTCCTTTCCGTTCTTTGTTCTCTTGCAAATCTCTCGGTCACTTTGAGCATCGATCCGGCCGGTTTACCCGTGGATTACCAACGATCTTTTAGCCCACGAGTCCGCGGTGACGTTCTGCAATGACGCCGGTTCTCAGAGTGATCTCTGCGTGAGGGAACGCGACTCGTACCATGCGAACAGGTTTAACGCGTTATGACGTGAGTACGCACGAAGATTTTATTAACCCCTGTATAGAATTTTTCCAACTTCCATAGAACAAGTAAATTTCATTCAACCTAATCAAATACGATTATAAAGGGTCTTTGCATTTTTAGGGAGAATCTAGAACGCCTTTACCCAGTGAAGACGATCCTTTTTTCTTTTCGGAAATCGATTTATTAAATCCAAGGTACTAATTCATCGACAATATTTGCGTATTGAAGCATATTTCGAAAACAGTATTAAATACATAGATATGTCTTTTAATTCAAGACAATCCTATCAAAAATTGCGGTACCAAAGTCAGTATATAAAAGGATCTAAGAAAACTTCGTCGGATTTCATCAATACGTCTACTAGAAGCTCCGACTGTTGTTACTGTTGTTGTTGTTGTTGCGATAAAGTCGAGACAAAATTACGTAAGTGATGTAAGTGATGTTACTTTCAAGAATCCAGGTGCATAACCAGTCTCGGTGATTTATGCATAAAATTATTTTAAATACGTTCCAGTACCCGAGAGTATAATTAAAAATACTAGAGAGCGTCGCGCACCGAGAGTTCAATACTTCACAGATTGTAGTCTTAGAAAGAAACATGAGGTAATGCTTTTACGAAAAGTAGAGTAATTTTGCGAACAGTGAACAATTACTGGATATTATACTAGAAAATTGTTCCTTATTCTTCCTGGGTTTTCTAAATATCTCCAGTATCCAAAGATACTTCTTCCCGGAAATTTAATAAAGGCAATCATATATCGAGCTGTCTCATCAAAGTCGGGTGACTTCTTTGTTTCACCCCCATTTTCTCTTGCAGCCCCAGGTAACTTTCGCCAGGGAGGAGTCTTCCAACAGCGACGAGGATATTAGCGGTAAATCTCCCACGAAACTTTGGTAATTATCCGAAAAGTTCTGGCGAGTCACGTGCGCGCCCTTAAATCACGTATGCGTCTGGCCGCGAATCGTTTCTAACGACACCTAATGCACTCCCTTGACAATAGGAGGGAAAAGAGTACACCGCGAATAGTCCGAGCGATCCGCCGTCACAGCAGAAAATGTAAGTGATAAAAAATACTCTAATCAGCGCGTTCGAGTTTTGGGGGCGATTACAGAAAGATGGCAATAATTTTTATTCAAGTGGACTAACTACATAGATTCTGTTATTGGATATTTCGATTTCTACTTGTTTACTCAACAGTTTCTCTCCGAATTCCTATATTATATGATCACAGAAGGTGCATTTCATTAAATTAACAATTATAGACAAGAGCCAAATCTAAATATTTATTTAACGAGAAGCTAAATAATCTGGGAAATACATTCCTTATTCTTCGATGAATTATCAATTCCTGATCTCTGCAATTGTTAATGAAATAGATAACCAAATTAAAATTCGAGAGCGACTATTGTAAATTTTCTTAAAAATCATTTTCTCATTGTTTATAGCGGTTCCATGATTCTGATCATCCCCAAGCTCAGAAAGCCCGCAAACTCTCGTTCGCGTATCTCGATCCGCTGCCACCCCGATTCCATGTACTTGTTCCTATTCGCGGTGTTCATCTTCGCCTACCTGTTCCTCGGCAAGGAGCGCGACAACGCGCGCGTGATCGGAAGCGGGGTCAACGGGTTGGGCGACGGTACTCGCAGCGCATCCCCGCGAAGAGCGCCGCTTTAATAAACCCGGAACGTTCGTAGTCGAGCCGGTCGACGGTGAGGATCGATCGGAATCGCCGCGGCCTGGAAACAGCAAGAGCAGCGTGGTCGTTCTGTATCACGAGAAATCGCCCATACCACCTCCCAGAGCCGTTCGGTCGGAACAAATAATTCCGCGAGCACCGAGTCCACCGGTGGTACACACCGTTCGATCCCCGCGTCAGGAGAGGTAATTAAGGCCATTACGAGTTTAACTCAACTACGGATATATCTATCAAAATGGATTCAGAGTAAATTGGCGAAGTAGCTCTACTTCAGGCTTGGAGCAAGGAATACTAATGTAAATATTCATGAAGTTGAGATAGTATTTACTTAAAGATATGTTCTAAAATTCACGTAAATACTTTCTAAAACAACAGACTCTATTATCTCTAGCTTATTTTCTAAAGAGAATTGAACCTTACCCTACTGTATTTTTTTTACAAATATTGAGCCATTAATTTGACGAGTTTCGTTTAATGAAAAATTTTAACTATAGTAATGTTTAAATAATATTTGAAATTGTTGCTTTTTACATAATTATTTACAAAACTCGGTTTTGCAAAAATATTGCATTGATATTTCTGCCATTTATCAGATATATTCCCAAATCGATTTTTCTGTACCATAACGTTGATACCACTCCGGGAACTTTTTCATCCAGGTCGGATGAAAGTTTTCCCATGGCATCGAAACAAGTTGATCGAATTTTCTAAAGAAATCCCCGTTTTCCTTTCGGACAGGTCGCATCTGGTCGAAACTCCGGAGGATCGATCTCCTGTGTATCCAATTGGCCGAAGAAAAGCTACTTTGAGACGACGTCGACGTTTATCAAAGCGGCGAAGACCAGTCAACCCGAACATTTATCAGGATAGCCGTGTAGCAGAGGCTGTATCCTTGCCCAGAGATCATTGCGCCGCCTGCTCGAAGGAGGTTCAGTTTCCGGAACAGAGACCTGATCTGGCTAGATACACAGTCAAGCCCGCAAAAAATTTGATTACATCGGGAGGAGACACTTCCACCCTGCATGAGGACGATTCGGACGATCTTGATCGAAATAGGAAATCGAACGTCCAAACCTTTGGGGAACGATGTCGTCCCTCTGATAATTCCGTTTTGAAACTAATGGCTCGTTCCAGGTAATTCGCGGTAACGCATAGCAACTCTTTCGTCTAATTGTATTCCCCCAATGTTAAAAGAAAATTAGTCAGAATCTACTGCATAATCCTGATAAAATATATCCGACGACAGTTCATTGTCTACAATCGTGGAAAAGCGTTTGATAATCCTCATCAATAGCTTTAGTTAATTATTGCTCATTATATTTAACGATCCACACTAAATATTGATACGTGACTATGAAATTTATAGGTCGTCAATTACATTTAATGCAGTGGATATCTCGAAATTGTCTGTCGCAATTCTCGCAATTTATATACGAAATATAATTAGAAAACTAATAATCGACAATGAATTGGTTAATAAAAGAAATTGATGACGCGATAAAATTATTCCTTAGAATAATTGCACTGTTTATAGTCCGGGAAGAGACGGCGATTGCGATCAACGGAGAAACGAAACAGCTTGTACGAACTTGGCGTATCTCATGCAGCAGATGCACTCACGGCCAAGGGAACGAGGCGACGACCGAACATTTATTAGCGTAAACGACGGAGACTCGAGGCGAGTGTTCCCATTCCAGTCGACTCCCAGCGGTAATTTAAAGATAGTTCCTAATCAGGTAAACGACCCGACCGATACTCGTCGAACCTCGGGAATGTTGGCCTCAGGGCAGACGCGTAGTCGTTCTAGGTGGTGTTCGAATCGAGAAAGGTGAGCGTGTTGGTAGCCGATCCGCAACACACAAAAGTGAACATCAAGGCCGAGCTGAATAGGGCCGGAAACGAGATCGGTGGTCGCATATCAGAGTGTTCGACGCGACCCAAGATCGTCGATCATATATCAACGTCAACGATCAATCAATCGCGAGTACGTTCGATCTCGTAATTCTAAGTCAGTTAAAAATGAAGTACTTTAAGCGATAAATAGAATAACACGATATTATATATCGCTTTACAATTCGTATTGGGAGAAGGAGTTTCGCTCGTTACGAGCTGAAGTATCCATCAGGAACAATTTTCATATCTGTTTTATTCACTTTAAAAATGATGCATAATTCTGAAATGCAGTCACAGAAGAGATTGCCGATAGAGGACGAATACAAAGCCGCGATGCACCCGTTTAAATCGAAACTCGCTCAGATGGAGATGATGGAACAGAAGCAACAGCCGACACCGTCGGCGTCGCGCGAAACACCGCTGTTACGAGAGGTGCCACTCTCCACGTGAGTTTTATGCAACGATCGCAGCCAACCGAGTCGTTTTCAAAGGGGAAGCATAAAACGTAAGCCAAGTCGACGTGATTCTACAAGGGGAAACGGCGCAAGCTTTATCGCCTTGCGAGAGGAACTATCCATAAAATTGCGTCGACTCGCGTTTGCCATTCGATCGATTTCGATAAAGAAAGGAGAGTGGCTCGCCTGGCACGAGGCGCACTCAGATCCGATGTTTCCCAATAAACGTTTGATCGGTGCTGTAATTTCGCACAGGCTCGGATTTACGAGAGAGCAACCAATCGATTGGGATAACATAATTCTACCGGAGAAGACCGACCTGTACCAGGAGTTAGCCAGGCGTATCACAAATTACAAGTAAGCTTATAGTTGTGTACCCATCCCCCGATCGATGTAACGAAATCGGGCTACCAACAACAACAGGATTACGGGCTAAATTTTATTCGATCGATCTTTTGAGGAATGCCGATTGCATCGTGCGAATCGATCAAGACGAATTTCATTGCCACCTCCTGGTGCTGCAGAGCTACAGCAGCTTCTTCGACGAGAAGAATTGCAAGGAGATCGATCTAACCGGGGTAAGTCATGTCGGACTCGTTTACTCGAAATTTAATTCCTCTTCGTTTACGATTCCCTGTTCAAGGATTCCTAACTCGATTTCGTCTACGTATTTTCTCTGCGCGTAATATGAAATTAGTTAAACTTGAAAAATCTGTAAATGACAAAACCTCGTCGTATAATTCATTCATCATACGCTATAAAGAACCTTTTCCTTCTCTAAACACGAGTCCCATTTACTACTATCACGTTCCACTCGATCACCGAGTGGCCATCCTATAAACGACGGAACGACCTGCACGATATTTCTTTTTACGCCCCGTCATTTATTTACCAGGCAGTTAATATCGTCAACGTGCGCATGATATTCACCGCGGCTTTCTTCGCCACTCGACCTGTCATTAATCATCATTCTTCAACGAGACGCGTTAAACGAGTCGTAACCAGGAATCATTGATATCTCTTCCAATACCTTGAACGGTTATCGTCCTACATGCGAAATCCATCGACGATTTATTACACGACAGACACGTGAAACGATGCTCGTGCCTCGAGTTTTCCGAGGAAAAGCGTACAGTATTATGTGAGCTCACCGAATACAATGCTTTACAGGCTTATCAATACACGGAACAATCCTGCATCTATCGAACAATGTTTATGCGGTCCGATTTTCCATCTCCTTTATTTTCTTCTTTTCAAGAAAGAATTCTATTGATACTACACTTTTTAGTTTCTTTTAGTTTCTTTCATTAGATCAGTAATAGCAGCCCTGGTGTGATTTGTCCTACATTCGCCTAAATTGCACGATAAATCACCGAGATTTAAGTAATTCGCGTGCCGCATTCTGCCGTCCGAACTGACTGCGAAGCGACCATAAATTACAACTTTCGCGGCTATTCTTCCACGATAATGACAACCGGACAAATATACGGTAGTCGGTCACCATCGGTGGTCCGAGCAAAGCGAGCGGGATATTCGATAAATCTCTCGGCGACGAGCATTCGAAATCGCCAAGTAGGCAGACCAACGGGGGTGGCAAAGGGGTTGCTCGGCGACCCCAATCTCTTGTGTCAGCATCCTATTCTTCTGGCCCCTCTATTTCCACCGGTGACTCGGTGGGCTCGCAGCCAAGCGACCTTGAACTCGTTTTCCACGTTCCCAGCTGTGGCTATATTTAACTCTCCTTTTTTTTACTTAAGGGTGAATAGAACGACTCTCGAATAACGCGGCACCACCCGCCGCCCTTTAATGATCGCTGCGAGAAGCCTCTCGCCATTTTTACTCGTTCTTGTTGTCCGACGTGCTCGCCACGTGTCAAGGAGGCTTATAATTAAAAACAGAAGGACGCGTCGTTTGTAACAAGATAATAAAGCCCTCTCTGCAGAAAAACACGGTCTTTGTCGATGTTTCTTAAATTGACTCCTCGCTGCCATCTTCTATGAAGGCGTTATTTCAATAAAATTATTTCAAGCTTCCATCGAGACGATTTAATAACCTTTGATCTATCGAATAGACCGGCGTATCTTCGAAGGCGTTTTCAATCATCTACGATTGGATGATCAGCCCGCAGGGTGAAAGTTGTCGTCTGCTACAGAGAGACAACATTCTTGAAATTTTTACCGCCGCTCAGTACCTCGGGATTAAAGGTAAGTTACTTTAGTGTTCATAAAACTCTTTGAACAATCCTTCGCAGATTTGAAAACAAGTCAAATGAACAGATATTGCGTGAAATAGGAATGTACATAAATATAAAATGCCATATCGTAATCTTCGTCCCTATCGCGTAAACGTGAATTTCGCTTCGTCTCCGTCAACGTGCGCGAACATTGTTCCCTGTTTACATCCCGATATCGCTTTCCACTTGCATCAATCTTTTAAAATACGACTGTACCGCCTAATATATGGCCGATGCTTTCTGGCACGCTTTAAAACTTCGAGCCGGGAGGAATGAAAAGTTTCTAGCACCGATAGGCATTCAGAAAAATCTCGATGGTACCGTCGAGCGCGAGTTTCGCTGAATACGTCACTGTCTAACTCGAAACTTCAATAAACCGTATGAGATCCGGAAAAATCTAGGTGTATCGCGATTGAAAGGCGAGGAACCTCGGTTTTTCTCACGCTGATACTATAAATTCTATTGCAAGAAAATATTAACATTCCTCATTTATTGTAAATCGTAAAAGTTCATATATTTTAATTGTTAATAGAACTCGAAGAGCAATGCTGGGCTTTCGTGGACAACGACGAATTATTCTCAGAGGATACCGCCTTCTTGTTGTACCTCGAAGCAAAGCAAATTCGAAACACTGCAGTTATGGAACTGATGGTGCCGAGAATCATGAAATTCTTTTTGATGCTCGTCAGTACCAAGGATTTTCTGGAGTTGTCGGTGGACGAATTATGTCTCTTGTTGAAATCAAACTACATTTGTGTCAATAGGTACATTCTCGTCGACACATACACGTGAAATGAAACGATTTCGTGTTCACTTCTGATATTCATAAATAGTGAAATGGAAGTACTTATGTCCGCCGTACGATGGATGATGCACGACTGGGAGAACAGGAAGCAGCACATGTTGGAAGTTCTAAAGTGCGTTCGATTCGGACTGATCGCGCCCTGGCAATTGGTAGATGTTAAAAGAAACCCGGAAAACCCCGAATTTATGGAGTTGATGTCTTATCCTGAGGTGCAGAAGATGGTTGACGACGGCCTAGCGTACGAATTCTGTTTTACTCATTTCTCATTAAGGTTTTTCCGTTGACTCACGAGTTATTTCAGTTTCGTCATTATAAAATACTGGTACGGTAACCAAACGGAAGATTACTATCACTGGATCGACTTGCTGGGACTTACGGAACCGACCAATCGAAACTGGGCTGGAGAGGACAAGGTACTCGAAGCAAATTTTTCTATTCGTGACCTTATCAATTATTACTAAATTGTATTTATTTCGTCAAGAATTACGTGACGTATCGAGAGTTTTTGCTTTACCTCGAGGAGTATCAGAGAACGAAACTTTCGGAATTGAAACAGCGGAAGGGCCGCTCAAAATCCGCCTCTATAAATTCACCCCATAACGATTACACATGTGCACCTCCCAGAGCATCAAATAATTACATACAAAGCTCGGGTATGTTCGAATTCTAAAATACATACGATTGAACACGTATAAAGTTAAAGTTATAAAGAACATAAACGTTTAGGAGATACTGGTGCTATCCACGAGGCTGCGATGCACTCGAGACATTCAAAACCAGCGCCTCAGAATTATTTACCGCTAGTGATGCCGGAGGGCATGATGATGCCACCAAAATTTATGAACGAGTACCTGAGCAGCCTGGAGAGAAGCAAAGGGGTGAGTAACCCCGGGGCAAATCGAAGGACTACGCAGAGACCTCAAAACGGACCGACCGAATGAAAACTCGTGTTGCAGAAAATTGCAATACACATATTTTTAAACTATTATATTTTAGAATCTATTTGATCAATCGGAACATTTTTCGCGTCATGATTTTACAACGAAGATTTAGATATTGTACAAATATTTAGTTCGTATATCGTACATATATATATATATAAACATATAATATTTATTTATTATACTTAAAATGAATATACGTACATTCAAAAGATGCGTACACTATTTTTACGTGACTTCGAAACGATTGATGTGAACACTCGAGTGAATCGCGAAAGCTGCGGAGGAACGGTGAGTCGTTTCGCAATCGATTCTCGAGGCGAAGAATTTACTCGTTTTAAAAGTTGCGCCGATTTTTCTTCCAGGAATTGTTACGCGGTTATCGTCAAAAGAAATCTCGAGGTAAGCTTACGTGCTCGTAAGTGGGAGGAGTAAATAAAATTTTCGCTGAGCGAACGTCACGGAGCTGTAGTCAAAGGTCAGAGTTTATGTTGCTCGAAAATCCTTAGCTTTGATACCGAAAATCTCTCGCTTGTACGCAACGCGGCAAGGCCCATTATGCACCGCGCGATTCACGGAAACAGCACTTACAGCGTATAAGCTCTTACCTTGAGATTACACAGACCCTGTAACAATTTAGTTTCTGTTAATTGCATCAAACCGCCGGATTTGCATTAGCTTTTGGGCTCGTGATTTAAATCGAGATGCGCCAACGTGTCTCGCGTACTATTCTTGTTATATAATTCCCATGTACGTCAATAGATTCATTTAAAACATAATCCGAAGTTAAACACCGACGATTATTAGATATGCATGTTTTTCAGTATTGTCCTTGTTAATTTAAACGACGCACTCACCGTGACTAGATTACAAACATTTTTTAAAACTATATACGGACTGGTTTATTAGAACATCCCTGACCCACATCCGACTCGACAGTAAACGTATTAGACTCGTAACAATAAAAAATTAGCATAGTTTTCACCATCGATTTAACAGCGTAAAACAGGTTCAACGATTCTTGAACGTGTTCCTTTCTATCTTTCTAACGTAAAAATCAAATACATACGTTTCGGAACTGACGAAAAAACGTGTTGATTTTATGAAATTCAATTGAGAAATAAATTGGCTTATTACTGTACAGAACGGTCACGAAAGAAATGTCGTCTACGATACAAGATTTAGCGGCGGCGGCGAATCGCCGAAGATATCCTACAGACCATCGAACATCGAGAAACACAAACAAGAACACTGTCTGCGCGGCGTAAATTTACCGGTAACGTCGTCATCGTCTGTTCTCGCTCACGAGGAGAAAATTCTTGGTCGCCGTTGCAACGAGACGCCTTCTCCCTTCTCTCTTCTTCCAGGACGTCGATAAATTGGATTACGAGAGCCAGCAGCAGGAAAAGAACGCGGCGGATGTTTGCCGATGCCAGCAACAGCGCGAGTCGAATTTCATATTTTCCGCGAGAAATCAGCAGGCGAGATGTAAGATGCCGAGGGAGCCGGAAGAACGGGCAGATTCCGGTAAATCCGAGGAGGAGGCCGCCACTACGATACAGGCAGTTTACAGGGGATACAAGGCTCGAAGAAGACTCGACGAAGTTAGTAGATACGCCGGTTGACTAAAGGCGAACGACGCGCTTCGATCTGATTAATTTTACTTGAAATGCTATATGATATATACTGATTTTTCTGAACGATAGATAAAAATATCAGCGTCAGAAGGGAAACGAAATATCAAGAAGGTAGCTGAACTTTTAGCGATACCGATGATCGAAACATCTCGCAACCCCTCAGTGGAACCTATCAAAATATCGACCAGTTCAGGGAATCAAATGAGACACGGGAAAGACGGCACATCGGTCTTGTTAAGTCCTAGGAAAGGAAGTCGGGACCATTCGATTGTACGAAAACAGAATTCGAACTGCACCGGCAATCAACTGAACGAAGTAATAAGTCTTATCATGCTTATCAGAGGTGCCTAATCGTAAAACAAATTAATATCGCAGTTCGATACGTGTTACTCGATCGAAGATCAAAGAACACAGAAAGTTACTCAAAACTTGAAGTCTATCAAAACTATCAAGTCGCCGGTATTTTTCTCTAACTACGACGGCAGAACAAGCTCTCCGTCCGAGAACACGGATACGGACGATCTTTTCTCTCCACGCGCAGAATTGAAATCTGTGACGAATTTCGACGATGGTATCGGAACGGATAAAAAAATCAGTGACATGAATCACTCCGACGGTGATAATATGCAGCGAGTTAAACCCAACGCTAAAAATGTTCAGACGCGATCTAACAACTACAAAAGGCCTTTGTGAATATTATAAATAATAATGGTTTGACGCAGTAATGAATATCAGATCCGCCTGAATAAATAAAGACTATTTGCAGGCCGCAAAGGATCAGCAATAGCGTGATCGCTTCTAATACAGACGGATACTACCTCGACAGTTCTCTATTCTTTCCCGACCGAGAATCGGTTCTCGTGTTCGGCGGTGTCGATCCTCACGAAGAATACGGCCAATCCGGAAACACTGGCAAGGACATATATAGGTTCAAACCGGACGAGAATATTTGGGAATTCATCGGAGAAATTCCGCGAGCACGACATCACCATTCGGTCACTTACTTGAGAGGTCGAATTTATATCGTGGGTGAGTCAAGCAACGGCGAAACGATTCATAATTTATTGCTTCATTTTTTAGACTTCTAAATCGTAAAGGAAAATTTCTGTCTATATTCTACCATAAAATGTAACTCGTGTACGAAATAGAAACTTTAACCAGGTGGAGCTGATCCCTTGGAAGACAAACTTCACAGAAAGAGCATCGCGGTTGGAAGTGTATGGAGTTATGACCCGACAACCAGGACTTGGTTCAATGAACCTAGCATGCTGACAGCTAGGAAGGACTTCGGATTGGTGGTCAGCCACGGGAAAATGTACGCGATAGGAGGGCAAGGCAGGAACGGGATGTGAGTTGTTACGCGGCAGACAAGGGATAGAGCGTAATTACGCTTGCCTCCTGCTGCCTGTTTTCCTTCATTTTCCTCGCTATTTATTTCTACGCTACGCGCCGCTAATTGCGACCAACTTAAGTCTTCCTAATTGTCATCCGCGTCACGGTTTAAGCGAAACAATTCGACATAACTGTTACATGGCTATGAAACGAATCACGACGTAGTTTCAACTTCAAACAATTGGAATTCGGTTTCTGTATTATTTCGTAGGGCATTGAAAACGATGGAAGCTTTCGATCCATCGGACGGCACGTGGAAGGAAATGCAACCGATGCAGATCGCGAGAGTGGGACCAGCCAGCGTGAAATATCGGGATCTTATTTGGGTCGCTGGCGGGATGACAACATCGAAAAAGGAGCTGTTCTTAAAGGACGTGGAGTGCTACGATCCGATTAAAAATTTGTTAGTTCGGACTCAATTTCTAGCACCTCTTCACGCGTGATCCCATCAAATTAAACGCTCGATTTTATCGCGTGATAAATATGGGGCTTTGATCTACATACTATTTCAGATGGCTAAAAGCAGTGGCTTTGAGGACGCCGAGGTGCTTCGCCTCGTTCTACGTAGTGTCCGATTGTCTTTACGTGATCGGCGGGGCATCGACCACGGAGAACGACACTCAAAGCATCAACAGCATCGATTTATGGGACGTAAAGGACTGCGTTTGGAGGGAACACACATATATGTCGATCGCGAGACACGGTCACACTACCGGCTCGATAGGTCAGTTTTCATAATCATTAGACTTTAAATATTCAACTCGTATGAAGTCCCCCACATATCAAATATTCATGGTACTATCTACGATAATTCAAAAAGCGATGCATGCACGCAATATTTTCCGGAGACTTACCGCTCGATGATCTCGAGTCCCAACTCGTTTCAGGTGACCAATTATTGATAATTGGCGGTGTAACGACGGCGTTTATGAAGACTCTGAACAGCGTCGAGTGTTACTGTTGCGACATGGGGAAGTGGATGAAGGGCGTATCCGCGTTACCGCATCCAGTTTCCGGTCACGGAACCGTTTCCTTGCCACCGGCGAATCTTCTGATAAATCGCTGAATACTGTAAAATAAAGGTCGCCATGTAGCTTCAGGTGCCGCGTTTGATAATCGCCGCGTCGGGTTCTCGTTCGATCATTGTCACTCGTATTTAATACGTAGCACTTTATACATCTCTGCCGTTTTACTATTTACAAATCTTTATACGATCTTTTTAATCGTCCAACGTATATCACGAATAAAAACGTATTGCGAGAACGTTTTATCTTTATTGAGTAAATGAATGTAGAACGAAGTAAATCTCTGTACACGTGACTTATTGGATTATAAGCAAGTGCATATATGTACATATCGGCCTTAGTGGTAAGTAACAAACGAATGATATGAAGCTCAAATCCAATGAGTTAGATGTAGAATTTATAAATCGTGTCAAGTATGATTACCTTTTCATTTCTGTTACGATCCCTAGCACAATCGTAGTAGGAAAACGATGTGCTTTCACTAGACCTAACACCAAACACTTTGCACTTTGCACTCGCGAAACTTTTGATAGTAAGTATAGAAAGCAAACTTTTATACCGTCACTATACCCCGGTACTAATAACTTTGTATCACTCTATTTATTTATGTTGTCAGATCGAAATTCCAGACATAAAAGCTTAAAAACCGCGAACGAAAATGAACGACGCACTATTTTTAAGTGGCGCACTTATTGCTTCGGCTACCAGGTGGCAGTAGCCGTCGTTCCAACCGCGAGCCGCCATCTGTCATGTCGCCCGTGCGTTATGAACCGCGAAGCGTGCGTGGAAGTTTCGAAAAAGGATTCGGATTCGAATCCGGCGAGGTAACTAGCCGCCGCGTCTGGATAAACGCGAGTTAACCTGAAAATGGCCGAATCGTGCGAGTCGCCCGTGTCAAGTGCAGTGACCAGTGTCCCGTCCCATGGACAAACGAAAGTGGCTGATGCATCGTGCCAGGACGACGCGGAGACGTCAGGTTCCACCGGTACGTACGCCCCACCGATGATATCTACCTTTAGTTTACCGAGTTTAGTAGGTAGTTTATTTCAAACGCGACTGTCGGAGCGCGGCCATGCAACAAGTGGCACGGAGCGCTCTTGCATGCCGAACAGGAGCGTAGCGGGTAATTGATGGGGCCCGTATGGGCCTAACCAGCATCCCGGCACAATGTTTTCTAGCCCAACATGTCCTCCCCGATCACGTGACTCATCGTTTACCTATGCGACTTAATTTTCGCGCGTAACGAGTGTCAAAAGTGTCAGTGATTTACCGATAACATCGATCATATGTTTCCGAACCGCGAAGTCTTTGTCCACAACATTATTGGAACGTTGTCAGAAGTCTACGTTCTACATTGGTGGGCTCTCGTGTTTTTAATTTAATTTATTAACACTTTTTTATTTCCCTCGGGGTCAATAACGTATAATAGACTTATCACGTAATTGCTTATATATTCGCAAATTATTGGAGACCGTTCCGGTTGACGGACTTGATCCTTGCACTACCGGTAGAAGGATATTAGTACTGGACAGACAGGTGTATAAAGGAATCGTAGAACAACTTTCTGAACCGGAGTAAGTAGTTGCATGTTCGTCGAAATTTATCATAAACAAGTAAATATAACTGTTCTCAAGGTGAACGTGACTTTAAGCTTACTAGTTCGTACACGATCGGAGATGACAATATATGTAATTGATTTTGTTCAACTCCTTGAAGACGAGTTCGTTGGTCATTGCCTTGAAAAGAGCATGACGACTTGCTATACCGGTTTTATTTTATTTATTTTATCTTCGTTCAGCTGGCTTCGAATTTTTAATTTCCGTGGTGGCGCTGTTAAACGAGAAATCTATCAAAGGTCTATTCTTCAAAGAAATGAACAGTTCTTCTTTAGATAACTTTTGTATTCACTTTTTTTTATATATTTACAAGTTATTTCTATGAGTATGATCTCAGGTGTAATAATTTAACCATCGCAGAAATTTCATGAGGCGCAGGAACTTATCGACGAGAGTAAAGTAAATGATAACTTATCCGCGATAAGCTTTCGAACACACATTTGATGTTCGAGATTATCCATACACTATCTCGCTCCAGTACATAGACTCATTTTATTTCCGGGATAGATAAAGATATCAAACAGTACTTGTCATTTCCTTTACCGTGCGCTGGTACATTACATATGTTTCATGCAAATATAATTGTTCTTGGAGATCGAAGAGTATAATTCGATACCTGATTGTGTATTGTGACGAAGACTAGTTATGCCAATGAAACGTAAGATATTTCTGTCATCTATTATCAATTTACGGTCAACAAAAAAACATCGCAAATTATGAAAATTTCAAGTATTTGATAATCAATGTGATGTATAATCATTTTATTGAATTTCTTTAAAAATACTCGTTTAACGAATTTATATTGTAAATGAAAACAGTTTCAAAAATTATGTGAGATATAAAGTTTAGTGTTTGAGTTTATTTCCCAAGATACGAACAGATAGCAGCATCTAGCAGCATCTTGCAGCAGCTTATAGTGCTTGTACTCTAGAGACTTTGAAGCAAGTCGTGGCGCCTGATAACCTAAATTGTCAAAACAAAGCATTCGTAAACAACACAGTTTTAATGTATCACGTTTTTGCAAAGAGGAAAAAGTATTCCGAAATGTTGGAACCAATTTTAGCTGAAGATAGCACGTTTATGAAATTGGCGCCTTCGTTAAGTGGAATATTGAAGTATTTAGACGAACACGCTACACATCATGATTATATGGTTGCTCTCCTAATAGTTCTGTTAGCAGAATCTGGTTTTTACTTACCGTCAACAGACAGTGATAATTTACAACGGTAAGGATTAGAGATTAGTGACATATACACTTGATAT
Source organism: Ceratina calcarata (assembly GCF_001652005.2). Classification (NCBI taxonomy): domain Eukaryota; kingdom Metazoa; phylum Arthropoda; class Insecta; order Hymenoptera; family Apidae; genus Ceratina; species Ceratina calcarata. The sequence continues at coordinate 879,984 of NW_017163090.1, read as the reverse complement.
TGTGATCTGGATTCTCATATGTATGAAATTCTTTTGTCTCAGCCCAAATCTGAGGTCTCTTAGAATACCGAAAGATTGGAAATCACAGGAGACAGGGATCTATGAAATGTATTTTCAGTTACAAAATGTCCAAAACATAAACTGCAAACTCATTGTGGTCCCTTTAGGTGACGTTTTAGTACTGAACTTCTTCCCTCTTACACAGGGAAAAGTAACTTATACTATGAGCATTCGAACTCTGAAATATGTTAACCCTTATTCGAGCGATCTGTGTGGAAGGTACATCCATCTAAAAGCCATGTCCCACAGGTACAATAAATCCAATGAAATAATTAATATGTATTTTACTTTCTCTCATTGTTTATTTATGACCATTTATAGGTTTAAAAACGAATTGTCTACTCCAGTGAGATCAGATGTTTTATACGAGGCTAAAGTGATGGGTCCTAGTCTTCAAGCGCTTCCAACAGAGTTGAAAATCAAAATTTTTGTCATGTTAGATTTCTATAGCTTGATACGTATCGCACGATGTAATTCACACTTTTATGAAGTTTATAAACAGGCGAGAGTAAGGAGACTTAAAACAAAAAGTGGTTAAGAAGTATTTTATACGAAACCCTTAAATTTAGATTGTGTAATCTAATTGTAAGATCATGTAAAATAAGTGTAAGAAATGATGTTATACATACCTATTACACTGTATATAGCATTGGAAATCGTATAATAAAACTTATGATTTTAAAATAATATGTGATTTATATGAATTTTTTTTGTAAATAGAGTCATACAAGTATTCATTTACTTTCTGAATGAATGTACGTCCAACACTTGTGCGCAGAGTATGATATTTATGTCTTATATGCGACATCAATCCTTTCAATCGCGTCAGCATAATCTAAGTCCATGTTCCAATTGAAAATGTCTTTTAATTCTAAACTGGACCGAAAATATAGGACATAACAGTAATACAGAATACATAATTGGCAACACGCTTATCTTATATAATTCGTTACGAGCTTAATATTTTACATTTGCCGCCTTCGTTTCTAAATATTGAAGTAAATTTAGTTTTACATTATATATTTTTCGTTTTAGCGGATGATCCAACAAAACTATCAGAGTGCAGCGAGAATGCAGAGAGCGAGGAATCCACGGCGCAGAGCAATGGTGATACCGGTGAGTGATAAAGTACAGTTTTTGTTCTACAGCGTTTCGCTTTTGACGCGTAGGTCAGATGGAAGCACACCTGACTTCACTTATCGATTTGATGCACAGTAAAAATGAAAATCCGCTGTAATGTGTTCAGGTCTTCGTGAAAAACATTGCGACGACTCACGCTCTAAACGTTATCTTAGCAGACAAAAAGTTGGAACTAATCAATTAAATACATTTATGATATTTAACGATACAATTAATTAATTAATTCTTAGTTAATTTTTCTGTTTATTAATTTTATGTCACTCGTTCCTTGAGAATAAAGTACGAATACATAAAAATCGGAGAAGCTACAGTCTCACATATTACAAGTTGAGCAAACACTATTTCGCGTCTCTGAACAATATTCTATTACTGTGGAAAATTTCGGCAAAGCCGCTGAAATATAATCGGTACATAACATATTGATTCTCCTCTTCTTTTACGTTACGCGTTCCTGTCCCAGTGTTTATAAAGCGTCAAAGAGAAAGCAAATTTTAATCAAGCATTTATATTCTCGAACCGTAGAATATTTCATACTAAAGGTGGAATTTAGACTAATCGGGAATATTCAGGAATATCCCCTTTGTGATTTTATGAGGGAGGGATCAGGTTGATCGCGCGAACAGTTAGGGTGGACTTGATAAAAAATGATCTCCTTCCTGAGTTTGTGATTTTTATAGACACGGATCTATTGTCCCTTCAAGCATAAAAGCTCCCGGTGATTTATCATTCGCTGATTTCCGCTTCTAATTTTTTTGCTAAGTAATTTTACACCCTTGTCAAACGTATAATTTTTACTCTTTCCCCCTATTGTATATTAAGAGTTCATTCTTCAGAATATTTCTATAGAAGATTTTAATTACATTCATTTTTTTGCTCTGAAATACATATTATTGATTTGTTTCTGATTTCTAAAACACGTTCTGCCTAAAGAATAGGTTGCTAATGTTCGTAACTCGGCGATGATGTGAATTTCTTTAATCCGATCGATCGTACAAGTGGATTTGCATGTAACCGGGCGATTCCTCACATCCACATGCAAGGTCCGATCGTTAGGGGCCGGGTGGTTGATAATTGTTATCACGGCCTTCCGATGCGGTGTCGAATCGTGGTAGGAAAATGATTGAAACGTTCCTGCAGATTGGATTGTCGCGTGCACCCTGTAATGAATGCGTCTCATCGCATCATTACTTCGATTTCGTGGATAGATTGAGCGAGAAACGAGATGATTGTTACTCGTACACTCGCTAAATCCGCCAAATTTCTAGCTCAATTTGATTATCAACGTACATCATCGAATTCGTTTATAGATTTCGTGTTCCCATGCCTAAAAATATTCTAATATTCAAGTATCTACAGAAACTGTCGATGCAGTGGAATTGCCGTTTAAGTCCCTTAATTTATTAAGACTCATGATTCCCAGTCATTAGACCACTTCAGGAATATTACTAAATCTGTCCACATCTGAGTCATGAATTTCTGTCGAATGAAAAACTTTAGAATGAAAAAACAGAAATGAACATGTTCAAATATTTGCACCATTCATTGATGCAGCGTCACGTACGAGCGATTTATCGTTGTCCTTTTCTACGGTTTTTTAAGGGTGAACATTTTCGCATCAACGCGAACGGTATAATTTCTTAATACCTTTTTCTTGCCTCAGTTACGGTTTAACGAACTGCGAAGTTTTGGCATGAAATCGTTCGAATAAACCCCGCCAAGCGTAATCGGCAATGACGTTTGCCGTGTTCCCGTTTCCGTGACGCTTTTGATCCTGACTTCTCATTTCGTAGATAAGACAATAAAAAATAGGTTGTTACGAATAGACAAAAAATATCTCGTTTAACGCTGACGGCAACAATTAAGTACGAAATAAATAGGATCGCGTGCGAGTTTTAGTTATCATCTTTAAACGTCCACTGCGATTAAAACGTCCGTCTCGCACCGACGACTATTTTTCTTCCATTAAGGAATTCAGCTACGAGCACGATAATAATTAATAACGTCGGGGCGGGGGTTGTTAACGCACGAATTTAGGACGAACCGCCGCTGTAAGGTCGCCTAGGGAAAACTGGGTCACAGGCAGGTGGCGACTCGTGGAACGAGAGCGGCAACGAAGGGGGCCGTAGGAAGAGTGCACTTTTCAAAATCGACCGCTAAACGTTTGTTCCATGTGCTCGCAAGAGATGCGCCCTTCTACCTTTTCTTATCCACCCGACAAGTCTTGCTTTTTACTCTCTTGCCTCATTTGGTCCATTTATCCTTCCCCTCTCGTGTTCGTCGCCTCTTACCTCTCATCTTCGTATTACATCATCACGTTCTGGGATCCACTTTGTAAGAATCTGAAACAATTGGAAGGGATCTGTCGTTCTTAAAAAGATTGCAGCGTGACTATAAAATTAGTATAGCTGCTAATTAATGGCCTGCTAGAATAAAAGAATCTGGTATCATTTATTACATCTTTCCACCGTGGAACCAACGTAATGAAAATCAATGGAATTTGGTTTCGTCCCATATTTCCTGTAGTTACACGTTAAGCTCGAAGTAATCGTATCGCGACAAATTTTGATGATACTTGCGGGCCTCTCGAAAACGGGACAACGGCGACGAGGACGTGGCCGCTGGAGCATTCGTGTTCCGGAATCGGGACTCGTTCACAGTTAGCTGGTGTGCGCTACTATGTCGTATGCGTATTTCGAAGCCCGGTAGCGGGCTTAAGCTTGCGCCGTTTGGCTTTCCTCTTTCTCTCTTTCTCCTGGTCGTGCCGCTCCACGGACCTTCTCGCTCGTAGAGCCACCCTCCGGCAACCCTCTTCGTTGCTCGTTGCGCGGGTGTCGACGTTCTCCGTTCTCCGTTCTCCGGGTTGCTCCCCGGCTCTCTCTCATCCCCAGTGCGCGCATCGAACCCGTCCTGGACGAAAGTCCTTCCCGCTCCGTCGCGCGTACCACGCACGTTTCGCTTCGCGTCCGACCTCTCCGACCTGTACGACCGCCGGTCCTCCTCGTCGTCGTCGTCGTCGTGACACGCGGTTCTCCCTCGTCCCCGTGGATCCTCCCTTCCGGGCTTTCCGAGCGCGTGGATCACGAGAATCGTGTGTGTGGTGTGTGATCGACAGGCTCGATCGAAGGTTTCCTGAAATGTGAGGAAGATCTACTCAAAGAAGGCTCGGCAGACTGGACCGATACTGTGCGTGGTAAATATATACGTCGACGTCTGTGCGAGTTTCGAATCGTTGAAGAGTTTTAAAGTGGAAGATGAGACATCGATGTTGGTTCCTTCACGATTGCTACTTTAGTCTTGTGGGATTCCCTGCTAGGACAGTTTACCCCGTGCTGAGCTTTTACTAGCCTGATGTTTCACGTGGTCTCTCGCCCTCAGTGTACCTTTTTCTTTCGATAATTTTTGTTTCGAGTATTTATGTCGAGAATTTGATCAGATCGTCCATGCATCCCTGGTGTTCCAGTTTTATTTCTATTGCGACTAGTAGTACCAGACGTGTACATGTTAACGAGCCATGTTTAGGGTTAATGCAGGCCGAAAGTTCGTTAAAGGTATATGTGCATCGTATTAATTATACACAGAAGTGATTTTCGTTGCTGATGCTTGACTCGTTGTATACAATCTGATGGTTTGCTCTCCAAATACCAGTTCTCCTAATTGTTTTGAATAGAGTGTAATTGCGTGGTTATTCGAGGCAGGAATAATGCATGTTGTTTCAACCAACAAATATTTAGAATTCAGAAACGTATAATGCTAAAAAAAAGGCAAAAGCTTTGCAGATTTTGTTTAATAAGTTCGATTAATTCGAAAAGATTGAATCTTTTAATTATTTTCGCGTTGTGTATCTAGCTTTTACATATTCTCATTTTCTAATAATCGCGATGGAAATTTGTTCGCGCGTTGCGAACTGCTATTTACAGAATACACAAACAGGGACGAAAAGCCAATAGGGGAGTTGCATGTCGTTGACGACAATTCCCAGCTTTCATATAAATCTCGATTCTCCAACTTTAAATCAATCTTTACCAAGAAAAACGCATGCACTTTATGTGTCTCCAGGGACTATTATATCGCTTTTTTGTTATATGATTTGATAGTATATTATATCAGTTGTGATTCGAAAATTCATATTATTCGCAGCTCATCTACTCTCTATTCGTAGATCAATCCACAAAATTGTAATCCGTATTCAATACAAAATATTTAAGGAGAGTAATTTCGTGGATTGATTTTCGTCTCGCCAGCAAAATTATTATTCCGTCCATTAATATCCGTTGCTCGTTTTATTAAAAATACAGGAAGAAGAGCATTTCTCGCATGTTTCTCGCCGTAACAATGACGTGGATTTATCGTTCGCGTCGGTAGCGAACGATGGTCGTGTCAATTTCAATTTTTCGCGGACACGCAACGATATCAACTGGCAGATATTCGTATCGCGATCGGAAAAATACATCGAGCCGGAGCTCGGGGATGGAATCGCTTGCACGTGGTTAAGCGTGACTCCGTGGCTCGTTATTAGCGATGCGGTTTCGATTTATCTAAGGGAGGCTGGTGGCCCTTCCGACACAAAGGCGCGGTTCAATCTCTCCGCTCTCGGGTAACCCATCCTTTTTCCCTTGGGCGATCGATCAACCCGCAAGGTCCGATGTATTAATAGCCTCGGTATAAATTTACGCGTGTAGAAACGGACGAGCGTCGCGACACACGGAGACGGTGTTCCTTTTTCTCTGCTATCGTTTCTTCGTTATTTCCTATTCTTCATTCCCGATTGTTTCGACGAGGGCGAGGGAATTATTGTATTTCTTGTCACATACATCGTTCTCGTTTTCTTTACCCTTCATTCTTACGTTAAACGTTCGTATAGAAGATTCCTAGCTGGCTGTCCTACGATTAATTATACTCTGAAATTATTGCATGACGAGGAGCAAGTTTCATTACCTAGGATATACGAAATTTCAGTACAAAACACCTTGGCGCTCTGACTCGCGCGCTCTGCACATTTCCTCGCATCCGTAACAAACAAGAAAGATAATTAGCGAGATAATTAGTCCTGCTTCTGGTAGACCGCTCCACGTAAGAACGGTTTCGTTAGAAATTAGCAAAACATTCTGTACCGTACGTTCACTAAGTATTTCGTCGCTTCGCAAAGAATAGATGTTCAATGCAATTCAATTTTTAACACATTGCGGGACGCGATTAATTATATTCTTTTTAACGAGCGTACGTTATATTCTGTTGCAATCGTTTCAATCAACGTGGGAGTACGCGGTAACGTGCTCGCGAGAAGCTAAGTCAGCACGAACCGTCATGCCGCACCCGCGGTGCTCTGAGATTATCCAAGATCGATGTCTCGACCTCGGTTTTGCGTATCGAGAGAAGAGCCACGTTCTTTAATCGATCCCTTCTATATACTCTCGGTTCAGGTGGATAAAAAAAAGAAACACGGTGGTGTGTGCTCGTGTATATGTGTGCGCGGTCCAGAAAGGGAAAGTCGATGAAAGTTTAAAGCTGGTGGTGCATTCGCCGATTGTTCGCGGTGAATCGCGAGGGATAACGACCAGTGTTAGGTGAAAAGTATTCGTATGATGCCGTTAGGCGAGTTTCGGTGAAGACCCAAGTGCGTCCATCGCGATTAAAAGTGGAATCCAAAAGGGGAATCGGGTACCGCGCGTACGAACGATCGAGTTTGCCCGGTCGCAACGCTCGCCGTCCCGAGAGTATCAACGTCAACCTGTCGGTCTCCGAGGTTCTGAGCCTCCTGGACCACGCCGACGACGACGAGGTCCTCGCTGGCACATCCGAAGAGAACCGGAAGCGTGCCCTGTGGCAGTTTTACTCCACAGGAATGCTCACGCACAGCCACAGCGACGGCGAGTTCCCGATTTATTCACAGGGTAAGTTGCGACTTCCCTGAAATCGGGTCATTTGAATGAGCTCAGTAATTATATATTTCGTGGTTTGATTTAGACCGATGTTACGTATTCTTGTTTATTAAAAATATACGTGAATCATTTTACATCAAAACGTATATATTGTATCGCAAAAATTTCGCAACGATAACATAGAAAAAAAAATGTTAACATAGATTGATTTTGGTGACGGAAACCTCCTTGGATCAGTCAATGTATCTTCCGCGTCGTTTTTTTACTCTAATCTCAATTAATCTTCGTAGCGTCCGTGCAGCGCGGCGTGGGTTCGCTCGGAGTTCGATATCGCAAGTGTATAGACGGTAACTGTGAAGCATGCCTCGAATTTCCATCATTAGTCCAAACCGGACATCCAGTCACACCAATCCTAATGAGTTTATCGGTATTAATGCCGATCGTGTTTATGGGTCATCGACTGGCCTGATTCCGACTCGATCGAAATAGTAGCCCTAGCTTCAGCGAATAATTAAGCCGACGCGATGTTCAATTGCATAGCCTGTCTTTCGACGGATATGAAACTATTGACAAGAATTTGTACATTCTAAGGAATTATTGAAAATTTTACTATGGAAGAATATTGACAGTGTTAAAAATACGTGAAGACACATATTCACTTGTAACATATCTCCGATAATTCATTTTTACATTTCAGTAAATCGCAACTCATTTTTATAAGATTTTTTAAGGAAATCAGGAAGTTTATTTTAAAAATTCTTATTAACGCGCTCTGTGTTTTACAATACATTACGAGGTTTACGAACGGTGGTGTACACGATGCACATGCAACGCTGATACGATACGAAAATATGACACAAGTGGAAGTGCATCTTAGAACAAGTATTGACATAGTTTCCGTAGCTTCGATGCGACTGTGTGAGAGTGGAAACACTGCCAAATTCGCTTCGCTCCAGATGCGTGAGTCTCGGTGGTCCCAGTAAAAATTGAGGTTCCGTCGCAACGAAAATTTACGTCACCGGCAGAAGGTTGTGCAGCGATGCGCTTGCCGCAACACCGTTTACTGCATCCTTCCGCTTCCTGACCAACTCGCCGGGAGGATGTAACTGCGTAATCAATTTTTCCGCGGACTCTCAATTCCACCTCTCCTTTTTGCGCAACGAAAAACTCATCGCCTACTCCCACGATTGTGTCACGCGTACTGTGTTGCTCACTGGCGACGCGTGCTATTAATGATCAAGATGGGGTAGTAAACTTCCTACATTTTTCTCTGAGGTCAGCCCACCGCGGAACAAGTTGAGAAATCGAGTGAATAAGAAAACTGCTGAGTAAAAGCAATTTATGACGAATTTTTATAAATATCCTCCATTTTAGAACGTCATGATCCTTATTATTAATTCATTTCTAGATAAAAGTATCGTAAATTGCTGTTACAATGATAAGAATGTGAAATCTTTGAAATTGTGGAGAGGCATTATGCGTATGTATTATGCACAGGAGGCAACAGACTCCCATGAGGGCGGTACAAATGAATTTTTGAGGAGTTAGGCGCAAATGAATAGATGCCTGGATGTTTAGGAAAGTTCGGATCTATCCTCACAGTTGCCGTAGTTTGAACGAGACACGCGTTTCGCTGACTTGTGAGAGTTTCGATGTAGTTTCGGATGTAAAATGGTGGGTAACGTACGTGTACACACGAGACGCGTTTGCACGGTAATTTTAACTAGGATAGTTGTTGTTGCGTTAATTGGATCATCGTTATTCACGTCACAAGGCGTCCTATCCTCCAACTAATTATTATTGGGAAGTTTCTTTTACGCGTTCCACGTTTATCAACATTACGGATCAATTACTAAATGCTTTAGCATATGTAAAACTGCGAGTGATTTGACATTTTAACGATTTATAATCAAAATGCTAATTTGAAAGTCTTGATAAAATCGTATTGAACCTAATTTTACGTGTCACAGGTTACATTAGGTTTAGAAAGTGTAGGAGAAGTTTATTCTCGTTCTTCAGGGATCTAGTGTCCTCGTGATTTTACGATACCTCGGCTTTCATTGAGAAGCAAAGACACTTCAACCGCTCCAGGTTTTAATTAGAATCCCGATGCTGTAGCTAGTCCCTAGTTAGCCTGTTACCTGGTTAAGAATCTAGAACTCTGAGAACAGCAACGAGATCGTGCTGATTTTAAATTCTTCTGTGATTTCCAGTTGTACATCTTCCGGATCGTATAACTCCTCCTAATAGTCGATACGAGCGTTCAATGGAGAAAGTTGGCTAATAAAAAAATAAAACTCGTTTCTGCACTGTTTGATCGGATTTCTTCGCGTCGAGTGTAGCAATCCCAGTTTTTGTAGACATGTTCGCTGCCCGAACAGTCGTTTGCAAGGTGTTGACCTGAATGTCGGTGATAAATGAAAAACGAAATTCTTCACATCAAATAATTATTTAATATGTAAACGAACTGAAAATATGTATAGTTCGATTACTGTAGAGATATTTATAAAAATTATCTTTACATCGAACCAATATTAAAACTGAAATAATAAATCTTAAAGAGTAAAACATATTGTACCTTCACGGTACGTCCCTAATAACACAAAAATATTCCAAATAGAAGCAATACATCTTTCCCGCTGACAAAATGCTCTTTATCCAGGAAACTTTACGGTATGATGTTCGACGTACCGTTTTACCTATTACTCTCAGACAGTGAACAACGTTGAAGAGTCCCACGGGGCGATGTTGATTTATCGTGGATAAAATCCGGGTGCGAATAGCCTAAGGGAAGTTGCAGATACGACGCTCCACGCCCGGATAGTCGATAAATCGCGCGTCGAACGCAGCCAGGCCGAAAAGACAGCCAATTTACATTTTGTTTTCCGCGTCGTTTCGCTGCTGGACAGGTTCATGAAATCAGGTTTTCTTCATCGGAAGTCGATCGGGAATAATGCGCTCGATCAGTACTTTATCCTCGGTCTCCGCTCATTAATCATCGTCGGCCGCGTTTTAACATCACTCTAGCTCGTGTTAACAGGAACTAATAATGTTTAGCGGTATGTAGACTAGCTTGTTAATTACGGCACGAGTGGTAGGAATGTGTAACACTGTGGCACAGTAATTTGTAACGTTTTATCTTCTTGTCTGATCACTGGTCCTCTATCTATGTTCCTATACTCGTATTTGAGAGAAACTGTATGTATCTCGTGAACGGTATTAATGATGTTGATTGCTGTAAATGCCCCATCGAATTCCCACTGCTACTTCTAGCCAAACTGCCGTGCCGCGGTCCGAAGTTTAATTGCACGTGTTCACGTAGCTTTTTTTTGTTTCCTTTCTTTTTTAGCGATTGTCCGTTGAAGGCGCGCGCTCATCGATCCGATCGAACTTCGATCAACGTTCGAGCTTTAATTATGAGTTGGCGCGAGACTTTGATTTCCCGTGTGACGAACTGCGAAACGGGAAAGAAGAAATTTACGATGCGTATCGTACGTGGAATACCAACGAATTTCATTTTCCTGCAAGTTTTCATTTATTTTCCTATTGCTTGTATGATGAAAACAAGACAATCTCTGAAATTGAAGTTCAAGTTATGTTCTAATTCAGCTAAAAAAGTCATATTTCAAAAATTCAGGTAATTCACATTTCACGTGTCGTACCCGGGTTCCAAGTTGAATCTCGAACTTGGTTTTTCGTCCGACAGAAATCCCGGAAGTCGCCGCGGCGAATTAACTTCCAGGTACCCGTGCAAAACTTTTTAATACGTCGAAATTTCTGTGGTCTCCGTTAATGACGCGGTTTTTCATAATTAGCTAATTAAACGACGGGGCGCGAGGCTGCCCTAGAAAGTCTATTTGCTCGCTAGATTGACGTGTAATTTTTTTACGTAAAAAAGTTACGAAACCGCAGTATCGATAATGTGTAATTACATGACACATACTTAGTAAGGATAAAAAATCTGTATCAATAGGTAGTATCGATTCGTTCGTACACACAGCTGCGCAGCCTACTCGTAGAAACTTGTCGCAATCATTTTTCTATAAGCTTCGCATACATCTGCACACTATATCAATTCCACGTGGTTTGTTGCGTACTTTCATTTTTCAGAAACGCAGAGACAGCTGCGGTCTGAGCGTTAATTTAATTTTCGCGTTATTTGGCAAGGGATTCACCTGCCTTTCGTATGAAACGGGAAAAGTTTGACGCGGGGCGATCATTAGAAATATTGTATCTCGTGATATATACGAAAACGTATTCTTTTTATACATTTAGGTATCTGTCAAATTAATTATTCATCGTGAATTGAGCCAAATGGCAAGTTACAGATTAAAATCTTAAGAGTAGACTCTTGGTCACGGGAAACGGAGCCAAATTAGCGGGTTCACGGCGAGCCGGCTGGTTAACCAAAGGCACACGGCGGTGGGGATTATTGCGATTTGCATTTAATCAGCACGCGGACTGTGCAATGAATATTCAAAATACACATCCGAGCGTTTTGCTCGATCGTCGTGTCTACGACGTGGCATTAGACGTTCTCCCGCTGCTGCGCTCGTGCATTTATCTCTATTCATGCTCATCCTTCGTTGCCATAGCGAACTATCATTACGTTCTTGTTCCATTGTTAAAATGTACACCGTGACAATGGTCTGGCTCCGCCGAATCTGAAACTATAATGTAATAATAATGTATTTTTAAGTTTCGTCATGAATTTGCGAATGCATGTTCGATAATAAATTTTGATGAAAAACGTCGAGTGCATTTGAGTAATTAGAATTTAAATTACGTCAGCTTTCAGATGTTTTCGTTCGTTGAGATTTAATATACGCGAACTGTTTACGCGAGTTTGCTTTTAGCTCCGTAAAAATGAAATCGAGAAACAGTTATGAAGCAGAGATAAGTAATAAAATAATTGTGACCAAGCAAATCCCGTGGTTTGATATTTGTTACGTGGTTAACACGTTATGGAGGAATCACGAGATATCTCGTGTTTTGTGTGCTATTACTTGCTGATGGATCACGAGATATCTCGTGCTTTATCAGCGATGAATATTCATTAGTCTTTAACGAGCAACAACGGCTTAATTTTTGAGTAAATTTGCCCTACTTAATCGTGCCGCTATTGATATTTAACAGCGCCGGCGTGATCACGAGTGATCTTAAAATGCGTTATTTTAATTTCAAAATCAAAAGATGTAAAAGGCAATCTCCTTTTAATCGCTTTATCCTCGTCTCTCCTTTTTGCACGGACCGAGTATTGATGATTACGTTAATAACGTTACTTAGTAATTAGTATTACAACGATAGACTTTTTAAACATGATACGCCCTGTGTGCGAGATCGAATTTTTTATTTGTAAAGTTTCATTCAACTTAGTAAAAATATGTATTCAGTGAATCCTGTGAAACTCCCCAAAAAAGCAGATATACGTCCTTGAGCTGCGAACTGGAATCTAAATTAGAGAGATTATTCGCTTCGCAAAAGCAGGCTGTGAGGACATAAAATATAAAGTTTCGCTACAACAACGAAAAACTGATGTTCATTTTGTTCCGTGTCTAGTATTATTAATTTTCCAGACGTTTTTAATTAACGTGAATTATCAGTCACTGTTGAAACAGTTCTCTTACAAATAAATTAATTATTTGTTAAGTATCTGCAATTACAAATTGCAACAGGTGTAAATATTTAATGTACACGTTTGATTAAGATTTGCGTACCTTTTTCGAGCTTGCCTCTGGGATTCGAATACTTCATCGCAAGGGAGAAATTCTGTTCCTAAATATATCGCCCAGGAACGACTAAACGATTTCCCAGTTTTTAAAACAGAAATAAATATCTATCTTTGGTACGAGCCAAAGGAACTGTGTGCGAACTCTAGCAAACGCATGACGCTCGTTGTTGGCGTCAAAACGAGAACGAGAGCGTGCCGCGGTAAAAACTGTGACACGCTCGTGTGTGACGTAGAAAAAGGATCGGGGGACTGGGCGGTAGTAAAGAGGGATGCTAGAAAAGCGGGCGAAGTTATAATTTCGCATCGCGGGCGTCGACGACGGGGGGATTTAAAAGAGGGAAAGCGGCCGCCTCGTTCGTTTTCCACGACGCGCGGCGGTCCCGTTTCCACGTTCCACTAGGCGAGCCCCTTCAAGAAAGCTCATCCTCTTAGTAGCCTGTTAAATATTCACGAGTACCGGCCGTTTGAGCGTGCGTTACTGAGTCGACGAGTTGTGGGACCTTCGAGGTCCGGGCCTTGTCTCGGCTGCTTACAATATCGTGAAAAAGTCGAAAAGTTCCGTTTCACAATTTCCTTGGAATGAATATTTATTTTTAGCTGAATAAAGTTCTAATTATTTGATTTAATGAATGATTCTATGGTATAGCCAACGCTTTGTTAAGTATCCTAGAATTTTTCCTGATTTATAATTAACCCAACACTTTTTCTCAGTACTGTACCAACCCTCTTGAGAATTTCTCTTTTCTTCTGTCCTTTCTCTATCTCTGTCTGTCTACTCGCCAGATAAAATGCTCGTTAAGATTTATTCCTAAGAAATTACTACACGCCCGGTTAAAAAGACTACGTTCGGTTTCATTAAACCTAAACTACCGACCCGTTTGTTTATGCGTCTGGTTTGGCTAACATTTAATGCACCCGTCGCGAACATTCTCATTTTCTCGAAGATTACAGCAACAATGTTGTAAAATATTCTAAAATGGATAGATAAAGAAATTCCAATTTCTTAAAAATTTACTTTCATAACATTCTTGGTTGTATCAGAAAATAGTCAATCATTTTGAAAGTATATTTAATTCGTAATTGTTTGTGACAATTGAAGTCATAATTATAGTTTGATGCAAAATTGGCAATCTTCAATTAATTATAATTCAATCATAAATACAATTTAAAAAACAGTTGAATCCGGATTGTAATTGGCAATAAAAAATATTGGGAAACACTGTAGGGCACGATAAACGTTCACGATTTGAAATTGCTACTACTCAATGGCGCGCAGGACAGGTGAATTGGATATTGCAGCCCCTCAAACCTAATTTATCATCTACTAATTAATTTACTCGAATCAAATACGAGAATATTAGGGGAATATTGTCTACAACGATGGGAATCGTTCATCCAGGCGTACGTGTAATTCTATTTATTAATGGATCACTATACATGTTAGGCTCTAATAGAAATTTTGTAGTTCATTTGAAATATATGTATAAGTATGGTGTATATGAATTATATTATAACTATAAACACCTGATACAATATATTTTAGCAGATTTTCGAGTCATTTAAGATTCATTTGATATCTTAAGAATAATGCATTATAATTCTAGAAACTTCGCACACCATTTTGTATTTATTGAACGATGATTCGTATTAATATGAAGTTTATATCTGAAATTCGATGTTTAATTCATAGGGCATAAGAGGAAAAACGACGAGTTAATTAGGCAGTGAAATATATCAGTTTAATACAATCACGTATTAAAGTACAAAATTCTGTTATACAATTCGTATGCATGTATTACTAGCTTATTATTAATTTACAGTGTCAGTTCAATCGTCCTCAATCAGGATTAATAATTTACGAACTAATGATAGCCGATCGGTCCATTAGTGTATATTTATAAATTTGTGACACTGGTTATGTCATCAATCGGTGGTTTTCAACAAATCGAAGAACATCGGTGAATGTTTTTCAACGACCCCATCCCGCTCTGTAACAAAAATCACATTTACACTAGAAATTAGTCTACTTTTTTCGTCCTAATATGGATAATCCATGATCTTTTGTAAAATCGGTAGATTAGAAAAATTATAGTTACGGTGAATAAAATGAGGAATTGTGGATTATAGAGATTCAATTACTAGTTAAGTTCTGATACTGTACCCGACGTCAGATAACGATATTGAAGATTTCCTATTGGCTGAAGAACTTCGATACGTATTATCACCGTAATCATCGTCTTGGTCATAGAATGGTCTGCCGACCCAAAATACGTAAGGGTAATGAGTGTCTCTTGCCGCCAGCAATTCTCCATCACCTGTAGATTAATTCAATTATTTATCATAAATTAATGATTATACATTTCGTCTTTTCATCTTTTTTGAAGAAATATTTTGAAGCTATTGCAAATACTAATTTAGTCAGAAGTTGCATGTATATTCACAATTAGAAAATTTTTTATTCATTTCATTACGTATAATATATAAATAAAAAAAAACGAATATAATATATAAATGATTTCATTTATTAGAAACTCACTCTCGTCAGGCCTTGGATATGGTTTCGCGTCAACGAGCACTATCAGTGCACAGAGGAGGAAAAACAGAGCACTCTTATCCATGTCGTCTGTGTCGAACGAAATCGCAGTCGCGTTTTTGCCCGATTCGCGGTCCGTCCCCGTCTTATATACGGCCAAGGATCGCATGTATCGTGACACACTGATCTGTTTGTGTTGCAACAAAGAACCTGTTAATTCGCCTTCGAAAACGCATTGAGAATGACGAATGCTGCTAATGAAAAGCGCAATCTTGGAACGGATGCCGTGGATGTTATTACTTCGTTCCACGCTTCGCGTTTAATTGAAAATAGTTCGAAAAACGCGTTACACATTCTAACATTTATTCGTTCATGTTTCGGGGAATTATTTTTCTTCGAAGGATGAACAATAGGATGAATAAAGTATTATTCGTAGAAGGCTTTGAGCCTTGCGTGATTCATTGTTTAACATATTTATATTTTGATTAAAACTTTTTAAGATTTTTTAAATCACATACAGGAAAAAATAAGAGAAAAATATTTTTAGTGCTAATTGATAACATAATAGTTTTACAAATTTGTGGGTAGATAATAGTCATAGTCTACATTAACAATTCTAATAATTGCGTTCTACAAATATAATTAACAAGTCAAAGAAATCGCTGTTAATAGACTATTATATTATCGACTGGAGAACATCGTCGCATTAACCGTTAACTATCTTATCTCGATACGGTTTCGTTGTCTACTATCGCACTGAAATTAACGTCGTTTTCATTACTGTTATCGTTACCAAATTAGTGCAATTTTCTACTTAGGCACGCGCTCCATTAGCATCCACACCCATTCGGCCTATAACCAAGCCCCCTCTCTACTGTTCGACGTGCCTCCCTGATAACGGAAACAGACAATTAGTTTTGCAAATTATCCACGAGTTACGCAAGCTCATCGACGACGTTAAGACATGAGTAAATACTGTCTGTCCGTGAAGCGATAGATAGAGTTCTTGAATGGGTATATTGTTTTGTTTTCAAGTTTTAGCGAAGACGAACGAGGATCATAGATCAAACTGAAAAACTGTTCTACAAGAAAATCGTTTAATTCCAAACTCAATCTCCTATTATCATCTGTTTCCATGTATCAATTTATAGGCAAAATTTTAATTGGATCACTTGGAAATGTTCATCGAGTCCCTCTACAATTCCCGACTTCGAATTATTTCTAATTCAGGAAGCACACCTCGCGAACAAATAATGAGGAAGTGATTCGATTTGCCGCAAGAACGGTGGTTGAAAGGAAACTTCATCAATTAAACGCGTCCACGGGTAACGTCTTGATACCAACATTCCTGCATCTCACAGAAACTTGCTAAATGCTTGTTTCATAAAGACCGACGATTGTTGTTAAGTCTCATATCCGATTACAATCGTGGCAAAGGTTCTTAGGGCTACGGCGCTCCAGGTTCAAAGGGGGATCGGTGGGAAGTCTGGCTATTCGATTGTCAGATGAATCGTCGCTGATTGTTTTACTTGCTAACGCCAAATCGATGACATAGCATGTTTTATATTTGAAGCTTTTATACTCTTGTATGTAGTTAATTAATCTCGATCTAAGTTCATAAAACTTTATTTCGACACATTCGTACGATTTAATGTTAACTTCGTATTTAATCATTCACGAAGACTTACGAATTCAACGTTATAGACTAGTAGTTAATTACTCAGTTTAAATTGGATAAATTTCACAAGAAACTTGAAATAGAACTGTCTGGGGAAGTGCAAATTTTGTACCCAACAGTAGTAGACTGTGAAAATACTTGTCAGATTCAGAACACGTTTCAATTGTTCATGCGTGTTCTTCGCTTTTAGGTATTGAATAAAAAATTTCTTTGTAATATTGAACAGGGATGAAAGAATATTTTTGTATCTTTCGTTTCCTGAATTCTAGCTGTGTTTTCTGCAAAACCATTCGACACACGCTTTTGTATGTCAGAGAATCAGCTCACGATCTCGTGGCTTCAATCTGAAAATCAATACTCTGCTGCAAATAATATCTACATTTACCATTCATTACTTACAAGGGATATATAAAATCTCCCAAAGACTTATAATTCCTCTGTCATCAGTTTGTTACTTAATACGAAACATAGATATTTGATCAATCGCATGCCTGCATATCGTACAAAAGCTTCAATGGCTTCATCGAAAAAGCTCTAGCAGAATATAGTAATTGTCGCTCACGAAACCAAGCTCAACGCCGCGCGCGCGCCGGTTCGATAACGCATCGCGTTCAAGGGTGGCTTCATCAGTATTCCATAAAAAGCGGGAAGTCCTCTTTAACAGGCAGACTCGAATCACGGAGCTCCCCAGACTGGAGATGCTTTGTTAATCGATTATCGTTATTAGGTTAACGTCGACGAGCCTTCGAGTAGTATCTTTGTCTCGCATGAAAAATCGTCTGCCGATTTTTTAATCACTTGCACATACACTCAACGTGACGTTAAACCAGTTATAACTTTATTTGGGAATTAGTTTCTGACATAAAATTAATTTCATATTTCGTTTGTTGCAGGTAAAGACAATTGACAAAAGTTAGAATGTATTTAGTGTTCGTACATTATTACTTGATTGTTTTTTCAATCATCAGAATTATATTAGTTGAAAATATTTATTATTTTGCAGCGGGACCAATAATTTTAAAAAGAGATACGCTTAAAAATCGTCCGCGATTATTTCGTACGAAACGGAAAGCGTCAGGCGCGGGTATAGTGAATGGACGAACGTTCATTGAATAGTTAAGATCTGCTGGCGCGTTTCCGTCGCGGACGACGACGCGTGTTTCACGCTCTTTGTTGTTTTGTCAGGTTCGTCGCCATCTCCCCGGTTTTTCCCCGTTGAAAATCGACGTCTCAGCGGTGCGGGATGGCTCGAGTTGTTTTGTGTTCAGCCACGTTCAGGGGAGAGCGTAGATACTTCCTGTGGAAGATATTTTTTGCTGAGGGGAAAAAATGTTGATAGCGCTCGAACGTGAAAAAGTATCTGTAGACATTAAGGATGTATAGGCTATATACTTAAACAATGCAAGCATGTTGAATTT
>NW_017163090.1:797042-860882 GCF_001652005.2 Ceratina calcarata | reverse complement strand
TTCCGACGTCTGATTTCATTTTAATTATAGGAAATGCGTTTTTCTCAGGTACATAAACTTTTGTGGTTGACTGTATAGCCAATACATCCTTAAAATGGTGCGAGTGTTCGAGATTAACAATTATATCTGTAGGATTAGGTTTGAAATCTTAATTGATTTAATTAGGTTTATTGCCTAAATAATGCAGCTAACGAGCCAGAAATCTATAATGCAGGTCTCTGCACAGGAACATTCCCATTATTGTACGGTAATTAGCGTATTTAGTTTCAACTGATCCACGTATTTAGAAATTACGCGACATGGTCGGTTACTGAACATACGAGTTATTTGATACTATGATGTCCGTGGGCTGGCTCTCGTAATCATCGTGAGAGCCGCTATTGTGCCGGATAGTTGGCTGATACGTTGCGAAGATTATTACCCTTGGCACGTATTCGTGTCCCGTTCTAAAAATCCGCTTGGGTGCTCACTTCTAAACCGTCCATACCGAATCGCTCATATGTATTTCGAAAATAACAGATTCAGCAGGAGAATGAGAAGCGAGATCGATAAAATGTAAAATCTCCTCTGAAGAATCTTTGCACACTTATTGTTAGCACAGGGATCAATCGATACACAATTTGCCTTGGTTATAAAGTAGCTTTGGGAGAAAGATTCAGTAAGATGGTAGCGTGTCGGACAGTCATTGATCTTCGGGACCATTGTCGAACCTCGGATAATTTCTCGTTCGGCGTTGCAGCGATTTCCCTTCTTTTCTCGCCCCTTTTCTCCCGGCTCGACAAAAGAGGATCCTCCCGTTCCGCCTTGTACGTCTTCGACTACACTCGTACGAAGTCCGATCACGTTTTCATGCTTGTTCTCGGCTACCAGCTACCTCGAGGATTCGATATAGGAGTTCACCGAGTATGGAGTGCATCGTCCTTTAATACTCTTACCTCGACGCGACGCGTCGCGTATATCGACGAAGATTTCTTCCTTCATCGTGGAAATCGATGAACATTCGACCGCAGCTGCGCGTATATGAATTCTGCACGTAACGAGAATGAATCCGTCGGATCCAATTGATTGAAAATAAGTATACTTTTAAATCCAGGCAAATGTAGATGAAAATTTTAGAGCCTGTATAGAGTTCGAGTATTTAGAAGAGAAGCAAATGCGGATCGTGTTTGAACAAGCTGTTTGACCAATTCATGGGTCGTGTGCGTAACGAGTGTACAGAACTTATCATAATATTCTAATTGAGGCATTCGTCAAGTTTGTCGCGAATACATATCCCATTGACGTTCAGTTGTTTACAATTTGAACTGTGAGTTGTTCTTGTTAATATTTTTGACAACACGTCATCCATGTTTCCCTTATTAATCATAATTTCTACGTACGTCTGTTGGTGAGTAATTCACGACGTCAATCAATATCTGATATAGTATAATCAGGATTTCGCAATCGAACGAGTACATAACGCTGTACGATCATAACTTTGGCTTTGTATGATAGAGAGTGTAGGCTAAGTTTTATGAATGGCAAGGTGTGTATTAGAATTGATTAGCCATTATGTATCGGGGACGTGTTCAGTTAAGCGACGTGTTTACTAGGAAAGGAAAAGCGTTAGCCTACATGATCCGGTTGCGAATAAATTTCGAAAGCGGCAGTACGATATTATGTCGCAACTAATGCGAACAATAATTATAGCAGGTGCGACTGTTACCACTGCAACTGAAGCAGCCGAGAGGATCGTATAAAATTAACATAAATTCGAGTTTGTGCCGCGCGAGACGTGAATACGTATGCAGTGAAAATCACATTTGAGCCTAAGATTATACTGATGCAACCGGTTTCAGAGGAAACATGTCACAATAAAATAAAATGTACACCATTTATGCAAGCGTTTCGCTTGAGCGCGATTTTGTTTCGCAATAGTTCAAACTAATTTTAATTCAGCTTCCTGTTTGCCACTTGAAGAGAGACTATCTTTTTAACGTAAAAGAGATTGTCATCAGACGCCGTCGATTACATTTAGCTGCAAATGAATCTGCATTTATATTGAATTGAATATCTCTTCGAATTCGAAACCCAGATGTGCAATTAATCCGAATCACGCGAAACTTCATTTACTTCGATACGTCGTATTGGAAAGTAAAACAGTACGTCTGACCTACGTAAAACGTGAATGGCATACGGCACATGGTTTTGATCACGTTGTTTGATGATTTTATCGAATTGTCACGGGGTTGGACACGCGACGTGGCTCTAAATGGTTCGATCGGAACGTTCGATACCCCGTGACCTTCCACCCCGCGAGTCTCGGCCCGCAAGTCCCGCAGTCTATTTGCGTCACCTCGGCTCGGTCCCCGCGGATACACCGTATCGATACCAGGTCTATTCTCGGTCAGGTATACGGCACACGTTGCCGCGTGCACCGCCAATCAAGCGTCGCTCGGTTGGTCACAAAGGCGCTCTCTTTTCCGTTGTGTGAAGGGGATAGTTCACCGGTGCTCGACGGTGCGGTGTCGTGTCGGTGTAATTGAAGTGACGGAAGCCCCCGGCAAGGTGTGGTGTGCCGTGGCGTATCCACGTTCCAGCACGATGTAAACAGCTCGGCCGGGTCTAGGCTCCAGTGCACCGGACACCGTTGACGAAGACGGTTCGCCACTCTTTTTCCACCGGAAAGATAGTCAATGACGCGACGCCCGGTGTCAATGAATCGGTTATCATGAGTTCGTGAACGTCTCGGAATCGCATCAGATTCATCCGTACTCTAATCGCTCTACTCCGTCCCTAATCACTTGACAAAAGTTGGTGAACGTTTTGCTTCTTCAGATTTCTCTTAATGCAGATCAATTTGTTCTCCGAATACAGTCGACAAAAGGGTCTCTCGTACATTTTTCTGCACTTGTCTATCGGCGATACAATACGGTTTTAAAAGGTAGAGGGTACAAGAGGACGGACAGGATAAAAGGGTGGCCAGCTTGCGCGTCTCCACGCGAAAAACGCGGCGCCGCCGTTCCGACGAAAACTCGTCGAATAATCGATAGACCGCGTGTCTTTCGGCGCCATCGAATCGATACAGGCTGCAAAGTAGATTGAACAGAAGTAATAACAATCGGAGGATTTCGAATCGTAGCACCCGCGGACAACAGTTTGCCGTATCGCTTCGCGTTTAGTGGCGTACATTGGATTAGCCGATACGTTTTGGATCGATGGAAGCCTCACAACGAGGCCTCTGGCACATGCACCGTCACGCGACAACGGTTCAAGTGCATCAACGCTGAAAACAAACAGACGATTCACGGAGATTCGTTCGTCGCGGGAAAACGCGAATTTCCCGTTCGTTCTTGCAGCCACCGTGTGAACAACGGTTACAATTTCGAGGCCACCGGCAGTTCCGTGCGAACAGTTGATTAATTATCGATCACGCAAGAGGGCTACTTGTCGAGTGATTAAAGAAACGTCGCATAAATAGTGGTCACGCCCAGAACGAGCAAGTAACCGGGTGTGTCTTTCACGTGCGAACCAGTCGTTAACCATTGCCTGAGTGAGCTCAGGGCGAGATACTCAAGTGCAGCGAGATTGATTAACCACAGACTTCCGTTCCACCACATTTAGGACTCTTGTAATTGAAGCGATTCATCTAACGCGTTCTCCGCCGCGGAGCCGTGCCGAATGCCTTATGATTAAACCAGTTTACGTGCCGCGGATATTTTCGATCGAGACAAAGGACCCGCGATAAGAGTAGCGACGGTTCGTGAGAAGATTTTTCTGAAGGTTCGAAGGTGCCCCGAACGAGTCACGGAGCCTGAAGAGCACTCGGAAATCGAGGAAGGATAAAAGCGGGAAGGGTATACGTCGATCGATCTCGGGGCGGCTTCGATAAAATCTTGTATCGCGAGACATCTCTCAGGTATCGAGATAGTCTCGACCTCTGCCGACGACGCGCGACGGCGACCCGGTGCGCGGCGCGATGCAATAAAATTGCTGGATGCAAATCCGGCGGCGGTCGCCTTCGTGGGAGCGTTTCGTGAATATTCAAACGGGACTCGAGTGAAACGTGTATTTGATTGGACAAAGAACGACTTCCGCGTTGAAAGTGCCGCGCGCTCCGTGCAGTCACGGCGATGAGGTATGGTTCAGCGCGGCCTTATTATTCGGCGTGGCGCCGCGTGGATTTCGATCGCGTCATCCCGTCGTGAACTTTTCCTAACCCAGCCGCGAGACACGCCGGTGAATACAGGTGAATTACTGGTGAATGGGTCTCTTCCCGATGATCTGATTTAGTCGCTGTGACCACTGTCGATTCCATGGGATACGTTACTGGTGGTTCATGAGATGAGATGTTGCGATTTGGGCCTTTCAAAGATGGTACGTCGCTTTTATTCAACTTCCATTTTTCAGAGAATATCTGCTGATGAATTGTCTTTGTTTCCCCAATTATATGCATATCCGAGGAAAAATGCTGCCTGTATTTGAGCATTAATTATGATACACGCGTGTATAAAATCAGCTTCATATTGAAACGTGCTGAAATATAAAAAGAGGATATGCAACCGTAATATTCGAGTATATTTGCATTAGAATATAATTTCCATCTCTTGTTTCCCAACCCGCACCCACTTTCACGTTTTCAAATATGTATTAACGTTTTAATTATCTGTATAAAAGATATACATCAATATTTAAAATTGTTCTTTACATTTCATTTATCAAATTTAGACATTTTTATTTGCTCGTTTTCTTTCGATTCATGCATCAAATGAACAAATAAACATTCAAATGGACAAATAAAACGATATTTTCGGATAGCTCTAGCTTTAAAGAAAATGTTTGTTTCTAAAGATAGAACAATGGGACTAAAACTCTGGATTAATTATAATAATATTTCATTAAAAAAAAGAAGCGGATGGTATTGAGATTAAAAATAAGACAATGTGATCAGAAAACTTTTTTCATCCAAAATCATTGTTCTTCCGACGTCTGATTTCTTTTTAATTATAGGAAATGCGTTTTTCTAAAGTACATAAACTTTTGGGATTGACTGTATAGCCAATACATCCTTAAGATAACAATTGATAAGAGACACTTTACATTGACTTGGCGATAACCCACGATGCATTTGGGTCATCGATTGGATCGAGGTCGAGTAATGACGCTTCCTGTAACCTTCGAAAACTCTAAGGAAAACGAATCGCTCGAAGAAATTATAGTCGATATATAAAACTTTATGACTGCCGGCGCAATTGTAATTTGCGGGTGGCAAAAAACCCAGTAACTTTTAATAGACCATAAAACTTTTCAATAAAACGTCGTCAAACTTCTTCCTCGGGGATGCTCGTCTATCCCCGGGAATTCTTCCGTTGCTCTTTTTTATGAAACCCTTTATAATTTTTGCTTTCACCGATAGACGAATGAAAAAGCATACATGTTGCGTATATTTCGCACGGAATACATTGATATAGATTTATTAAAGTATTTGGGACGAGAATCATTTTCACATTTTCTAGCAAATTTTTGAAGTCGGACATATGGAGAAGAGAAATGAGGTAGGATTTTCAATGTGAAGCGTGACAGCGGTTACATAACAATAAAGGCGTTGCGGCGCCCACGTTGCACGCCTCGGGGCACACCCGGCTCTCAGCATCTTTCGGCTTGGCTTCTTCGAGCCAACGTCTAAAAATGTTCCGCGTCCCGTCGATTGAACCGGAAGAATCTCTCCTCGGATGGCTGCTTATTTGTAATGTTAGTTGCATGACGATGAGTTTCAAAAAATTCCTAAATAAGAATTTGGAGTATGTAAAAATAGTTCAAACATTAGGTTCGTGCCGTGTTTATCGTGTGAAAGATGAATACATTACGTAATGATAGATTTAGCAGAAGAAGTCGTATCTGTTGGATAAATAAGATTTAGTCTAATATCATACGTTTTTAGAAATAACCGTGAAATAAAAAACACGAAGGTCTTGGAATATATTATTAACATCATCGATATTAGCAAGGTCGGAATTATCAAACATTGACACTGATCGTCTGCGATGGAGCTCGCATGCATATAATCAGTGGACAGCGCCACGGGTTAATTACGATATTATATTATGTATAATACCGATTCTCCGGTACAAGGGAATCTGTCGTGCTTCTGCATTAACGGTCTGCACTTAAAATGAGAATTTTCACGTGCGTCGAATTTCATCGACGAATTAACGAAATCCAATTTCGCTGAAAAACTTGCGAGCTTCGAACTAATCCCAATCGAGTGAAGTTCCACGTTCACGCACTCGTCACGTCCACCGAATAGACGTTTCTCGACCTTTGTTACCATGTATTTACTCCTCGGGAGAACCATTTCGTAATATCGTCGTCGAAAGTATTTCAATAACAGGCCAATTCTCACTTCTCCTGCCTCCACGGGATTGCCTCCGTCGAAGGTGGTTCCCCCTTGTTTTCTATTATTTTTGTTTTCCCTCTCGCCGAAGGTATTACGAGCCTGGCAAAGCCTCCGCTCGCCTCCAGGGTGTCTTTGAAGAACTTGATGAAACGTACGAAAGAAGTGTTCCTTCGGCACTGTGAAAAAATCGAAGACATCGGTTTTGAACGAATCGCAATATTATCTCGATATTAATCTCGTCTCTCCGAGGGATGTACGTATTAGCTTCAGTTTCATCTGTTTCTGATACCTTAACGCTTGATAAGATATGAGAACAAAACTTAATACGCGTATCTATTGTATTCTTTTGTAGTTAGCACTTATTAACGAGCATCGATAATAGGATTCGATCAATTTCATCGATCAGTCGGCGAAAAAATAGATACGAACCTTTCTCATTACCCGATCCATTTTTAGCGCGAAAGAAAAACGAAGTTCGATGAAAGGAGAGCAGCCACGATGGCGGCGGCGGCGAAATATCAGCATTATTTATAATTACTCGATAGAAAGCGACGATCGTTTATGCACGGTTTGACGCTAATGGTTCTCCGTTCAATAAGCAGCTACACGGGATAAGTCCGGGGAGGATGTTTTAACTTTAATCAGTTGGCCATCAATAACGTTCGACGAGCGGGTTCGATAATAAATTTCATAGTTCTTAGAGACGTGAAACGATGTCTGTAGTTACACGCTCTGTTTTCCATCACGGTGAAACCGCGAGCAAATTCCACGAGGAAAGTTTCGCGCCTTCACAAAATCGACGCGTGCATCTGGTTTTTGTATAGGGACAGAATCGTCAGATTTCAGCGAGGAAAAGCATCGATAATACGAGATTAAATTCTATTAAATCACCTGAAATCTCACGGAATATTTTCACTCGAGGAACGGCGTCGCTTGCAAAAATAACAACAGCAGTGCTCAATTTCATTAGAATATTCAGTACAGAAATAAACAAGAAAAAGCGCTACAGGCAATAACCAACGACGATGCTGCGAATTAATTACCTGGTCACAAAGCGCGTCTCCTTCGGGGAAAACTGGAGTGTACGAACGAAATTAACGTAACAGAACGGCTGTGTAATAATCCGTGTAACTCGTTACGTCGGCAACGCGTACTTTCCTTTTATTAACTCCCGTTTAACCCAGCTTTGTACACACGTACATATCGCGTTTGATGTTTCCTTGCCACGATGTAATTTATCTCGTCGCCGTTCCGCGGGAACAACCTCCGCGCCGTTTCATTGACATGCAAAGCGAAACTCTCATTGCTTTCTTTTATTTTAGATACGACCTAGAGCTGCGCGGAGTTATTTCAAACCGGTTGCCAACATGGTACGTGCGCGCGCTTCTCGTGTCGCATTCCACGATCGTTATGCACACTCGTAACCTTCCCTATGGTCAATTCTCTGTTGCAATCGAGTCGCAACGGGAGAAACTTCGCGGTTACAGTTACGCTACAAATCTCAGTTTCGTTTAACCAGCCCATCGATATGCGACGTGCGACTTATTGTTAGTCTCTAATTTCGAATCTGAATTTTGGACCAACGAAGCGGAGGACAATAAAGAACATAGTATAATTAGAATTTTCACGCGCGACTGCCCCTATTTTCAATGGCTTTGATCTTCAAAGTGAGGACCAATTATAGCTCAAACGCTTACTCCATCTTTTTCCCCGTGTCTTCCGGCCAAGTCATTAGCTGCCACGTGGGCTGGTAACGTGGCGTCATTTCGAGAGCCGTGAGAGCAATCATTTTGCTCTTCAATTATTCAGACGCAAAACGGTCATCTCGGGAAGGTGTACGTTTCTAATAGAATTTATTCGCACCGTTTGTTATCCCCGTCTCTCAGAAAAATTATTATGATTCAAATCACATCTTAAGGATATCGCAGATCATGTAAATTTTTTAATAATACAAGTAAAGATTTATTTTTTATATTATATTTCTATGTAAAATACGTTTCAACGTTAATTAATATCCATCACATTATTTTCTTATTTCCTTGCTCGGAAGCTATTAGGAGGTAGAAACTCGCAATTGGCGACGATGATTTACCGTGACTAGAAAAAATATTTCGGGCTTAATTACGCGACGTCAACGAGGAAACTGTGGAGAAATTCTCGCGACGTTTCCACGACTCTCTCGGCGAGGCACTTCGGAAGCTGCAGAACGGCCGGTGGCACTAGCGAAACTAATCCTTTCACACAATTTACTCAACAGACTGGTGCTTCTGCCGTTGCTAGCACTGTCGCTTGGTTGGAAAGTTTCAGGCGCGAAGACGCTCTTGCGTCGCGGGACGCTTTGCATTCTTGTTGTTCGCGGCACATCCAAAGGAATTTCGATCTCTCAAAGAGACACGGCGCTTACGCTTTTAAGGAAATGTATAAATGGAATTTTATCTATCCTCAAAAACTGCTCGAGGCTTTACGTAGTTAGATAGGCATTATCTTGATATTTCATTTTACTGAAATTCAGTTAAATGCTTCTCATAACAATGGAATAACATCAGTTCAGAGAAATATCTTCCGATGTCCTTCACTTTGTACATCTTAAATAATGAAAGGAATGAACGTCTTAAAGCAAATCGAATTCCTATTCTAAATTAGTATCATTCGAGAAACTCTTGTCGAATTGTTCATGGAAAGTATATTAACAATAGTCAGAATATACATAGAGGAAAAATTAGCCAAGCGTGAACGGCCTTGTCCTCGATTCATCACACTCCAATTGCAATCTCTCTCTTTAATCCCTTTATCTTGCATAAGGACATAACTAACGAATCGGTGTCGTAGCCGCAGCAAGACCCAGTGTCCTGATTCGGTGCTTGTCGTACATACTATACTCTTCGCAATGAGGAGAGGCTCGCGGAATTCGAGGGTGACAAGGCTGACATCCGAAGAATTTCCTTGTGGCTGGCCCTGCGGCGAGGGCTCCAGATAGAGAAAACCAAAGCATTCTATGGCAAATGCACGATCAAACCCGATCTGCGTTTATTCTCTAAATTTCCTTTGTAAAAACAAATCCTGAGAGAAATCATGAAATGTAAAAATCATCCTATATTATTATTCCTTTTATAAAAATTAGTCAAACGATTATAAAGTGATTTAGTTATTTTTATTATATTGTAAATACTATATCACGAAAATGTTCGCACTTCTGAAAGCTGTGTGAATGTTTATGTTTGTACGTAATTCACGCGTGAGAAACTGCAGGCGCAAAGTCTTTGCAACATTAATATCACATCCCACAATAATCCGTTGAGCCCATCACGGTCATCCTCTACGTCTTTGTTCCTTGAACACGCACACTTCTCGCTTCAATTCTGATCCGTGTTTGCGTTGGTTCCGCGGGACAAGAGCTTTTACCGGCTCGACGGCGCGTTCTCTTTGAAAAATCCTTGAAAGGAACTAGACGCCGCATTGTCCACGGGGAACATTTTCTTTGGCGACGAGTTACTTCCAATTCGGATACCGAATTTTAATTCCCCCTTTGACCCCCGTTTCAGCGAAGTTTCGTTCCGCCGCGGAAGAAAGAATTTCATTTGAGGCAGGAACTTTGAAACAGGGATCGAGGGGACAGGGGATTCAAGTTCAACGAGTTCGTCGTTCGTTAACAGAAAGTCGCGGAAAAGCAGAGGATAATGAGATTCTGAGATGTCCCGGAATGGGAAAAGGGGGAAGACCGAAGAAATGCGGTGCTCGTGTTTCGAGTAATTTATTCCATTACGTTAAACCGACGAGAGATCGCCACTTATGCTTATGAAGTCATCGTCGAGACGATGATATCGGAGACTCTACGATACCCTTCATTCCGTGATAATATCCCGAGCGACCTTTCTTTCCACGGCATTATGCAATTGCGTTGAGCTTTGTATCGGGATTACCTGGTATCCGCTTCGTAATATCGCGACGATAAAAGGATTAAACTTTCTCCTGCCCCGCCTCCTGTCGAGTGGCCTTAACGAGCGGAAAGAAAAGAAAAAATTCAATTTCTAGGAGTTTATTAAATACGCGACCAGACACGCGAGTCTCTGAATCGTTTCTCACAGATAATTAAAGAATTCAGAGGAGCTCAAAAAGTTTTGGTATTCACTATTGTTTTTATAAAAATGGCATGAACATTCGGAAGTTTCACGGTCTCACGTGATGTGCAATTTCTTTCTACACGCACGTATCTCCCTCAACTGGGCAAATTAGGATAAATTTGTACGGTAACAAGGAAAGCGATCTCTTCATTACTTCGTCCCGTAAGTCCCATCCATCTTGGGTGCTATTAATTTCCTGCCATTATCGCACCGAACAGACTTCTCCAGTTGGTTGGCCACAACGATGGTCGGTGGACGCAACCTTTTGTTATCTTGTTCGATCTCGCGATAGTAGTCTCAGTGCAGCTCGAAGTTAATCGCAGACCCATTACCCATATACCAACTCGGTTAGATCAATTACGGTTCCGTTATTCGGCTATGCATTTTTCCACGTAACAGTTAGTTCTTCATACCTTCCTGAGTGATTTAACGGTCCTCTTGTTCTTTTTAAATCAACTATAAAGTATGGGCTTCCAGTTTCATAATGTTTTATATCAATCGATACGCTTTAACCGTGAGATGCACATACATGCGCGATGAAATGTACTGGTAATAATCGAATAAAAAAATAGATGACACAAAACACGTGGAGTTAAAATAAGACTCGGTAAATTTATAATGCTGTCGTGTTAAAGTATTTGTGGTACTTTAATAATAAACTCTTGATATTCACGCTAAAGTTAAGCTCTAATATTTACTGCAAAAACAATTATTTTTATCTTAATAAGGTGTCAGACTAATAATCAGTATTATCAAAATAATTATTTTATTTCATCAGTATTTTAATATTGACAGTGCAAATAATCATTTTTATTATAATATGACATTTTTATTTTAAAAAACATTAAAAGAATTTGGATATCCTTCATAATGAATGATTACTTCTTCGTAACGTATAACCGTACTGGCGATCGGCCGTTGATCCTTCATAATGAATGATTACTTCTTTGTAACGTATAACCGTACTGGCGATCGGCCGTTGAAGTATGGTTCTCAGATTTCTTGGGTACAACGTCGTTCTGGCGGTACGCAGGAAAGATGGGTGACCGCGCTTGCTAGAGCAGTGCGGGGAGTTTACTCATCCGTGTACTACGTTTCTTTCATTCTGTATTTCTTCTATCACCTTTGTGGACGTCCACACTTCTTTCCCCCATTCTTGGGGAATGATAGTTCGACACAAAGGGAGATTAATGGCAACTTCCACCTGGCTTTCTCCGCATTTGGAGATTGGCGGACTTAAGACTGCTGTACATTCCTTTTTTGCTGGCAGATTCGATCTTTTCTTCATTTCATCTAATAATATTAATCATATGTCGAATTTGAAGAAAAGATATATCTATCATATTTATAGAATTTTAGTTGTCTTTCATTTTATCGGAGAATTTATGAGCATATAGACCATAGAATCTGTTGCACTTCGCATTTTATATTATGCATTTTATATATATTTTTTTTCAACGCAAACTGTTATAAATGCTGATATATGTAATCTATGTTTCAGTTAAGATTGTTAATCGTTATTTATGAAGCAGAAATTATACGTTATATATTAAACATATACGACATATATTAGCATATTACGAGCGTCACAATTTGCACTAACTTGCTGTAATTAACCGTTGATGAAGTGTTTCGGGATTCACGTGTCATGAGATACGCGATGCACGTACTGAGCCTGAATTTTGCACACGTTTATCAATGAACGTCGACCAAATTCCGATGCACAGTAACACGAGGCGCGGTAATAAAGTTTAAAGAATAAACCGAAACAAAAGCATTCTTAAGACTTTATCGTTACGTATCAGAGCAAAAAGAAATCCGTGTCTCGCAAATACGATTTGGGGAAAGTGATTTTTCTTTGAACTCCCATGGCTCGTTCGCTTTGACTGCGGTTGCTTGTCGCGGACAAATTGCATTTAGGAAGCTGTGAAAGCACGAGAAAGTGTAAAGTCTGTCACGCGAGAGCATCCCATAAATATTTTCGAAAGTCGACACTTAATGGAATAGTAGAGAAGTACGTACTCTCCAGTTTTATTTACATTATCTCTTCGCAGATAAAATAACTAATGGGAATTTTCATAAGTGCTTCAAATATACAGTTGATTTATATAAAGTCAGTTGTAAACATTTTAATCTTTAAATAGATAATCATTTTATTGGATGCAACGTAACACCAGTTGAGACGCTAATCGCTTGCGGTTAACGTTGATGCATTGTCATTTCGCTTTTAATTACACGTCTCCGCTGCTTAATTGTAAATTGTCTGGTAATTCAGGCGGGCGAGGATGTTGGGTTCCTTACAGCAATTAATAATACTGTTAAGTGGGCGATAGTGACTCAAAGTCGTTCCCAGAATCGTTTGCAATATACTGAATAATTACAGAACTGGGAACACCATTAGCCCATGTATAGTGATCAGCATGAAAAATGTATTACTTAATTTTTTAGAGAATATACGCCAAGGACTTCTAATCATTTTACTCAATATTGCTAATTTCTCCATTCTTTACCTATTATCACTATTCGTTAATTATACAGTTTTCGTTGAAAGAATGGAGGCTAGCAGTCTTACGCAAAGTTCGTTTCTTGCATATTGATATGTTCTTTCATAATTTTTAAAAACCGTCTCACTTCAGTCAATTTTTATTCTTTGTTTATTAAATGAAATGCTGAGCATTGTACGAAAGCGAAACCGAGTGACACGTTTTTTCTCCAAGTATACGACTTATCAAATTTTATGCTCCTCACACGAGTATACTTAGATCTTGGAACCTATTCGCGTTTCTTTGCAACAGATTGACCTTAATTCATCAGCGATCGATAAATCGGCACATAGGATAGAGTTTATACCTGACTTAATATCGTCTCCTGTCCGATGAACGGAAGCAGTTACTTTGACCAGTGAAATGAAGTGTGACGCAGTTTCCTTGCGTAGCTAGTTCGCGACGAGATTACACAGAGAGCAATATGCACGCCCGTGTTTAAATCAGTTGTTCCTTCCTCGTAGCGAACACTGTTGTCCGGTCTCTTTCCTCTGATTTGGTCCAGGGATCGCTAGAGAAAAGACAGTTCCTCTGGACCGGTGCCAATAAACGCGTTTGTTAGCTCGTCTAATATCTGTAAAATATATCCCGAAACAGGCTGACGATCGGTCTCATATTCACGAGTTAGGGACAATCGTAAACCACGGGAATTATTATACATCTGATGACAACGTCTCTTCTGCAAAAGTCTGTAAAGTCGTATTCTACGTAGATACATATATTTACAACGTTCATATGCAGGGTTGCACTCCGGCCGAGAATGAAAGACGAAAACGTAGGCTATGCAACATAGTATGCACTCGTTTCTGTTCTATTTTCAACACTTCCGAATTAAATACAAGTTTCATTGCAGGCGTCGCGTGAATTTCCAGAGCAGCTGGCCTCTTTGTTGACCCGTGACAAGGCGATCGGCGAAAAAAGTTCGCGTGGCCCGTTTAAGGTGGGGGCCGAGTGTTTCTCATATTTCAGTCGTTCGTTGTGACAGCGGCTAGACGGGGCCGAAATCCCCAGTAGATTCGCGAGACTCGGTTTAAATTAGGGAGTCTAGACGCCTCGGAAATACCACGTGGACTGCACGCTCGAATCCGGTCGACTTCCAGTTCGAACAGTTCGCGCCTCGACGCTTCCGGCGACGCTCGACCAATTCCCGTTCGAACGAACAATTCCAACCCTTTCATAAAATACGATATGACTATACGTTCAGTGGAATTCCTTTATGGCTCTACTTCTAAACATTCCGTTGCCGTGAAAAGGAATTCTTACCCGATCCTAAGAATACTTTATCTTTCATATTTCTTTAGATTTTCCATCTGTATTTTCCATACGTGGGATTCAAGGGAAAAAGAAAAACTGTTTCTGGGTTACCAATTGCTTTGGGTAGATAGAACGTAGTTTTTTTCAATTGCTTTATGTAACGATAAATTAAACCCGACAATTGGAATGTCGTTGTTTCCATAATTGTTTGCAAAAACGTTTAATTGACACTCACATCGGTATTCCATTAACTACTACACGGATTGAATGCGACTAATTAAATCTGCAGCGTTTAAATCGGCACGCGAAAATGCTGCGATTTTATACTACCAGAAGTTTATCCTGGTCAAAATAATACAATTACATTACGTAACTCGTTTACGAACGACGTTCAAAAGCAAGCAAGGCTACCCGCGAATATTTGTTCTTTAATTCGCTTATAAGCGTGTTGAATATATGAGGTAAAACACACAAAGAATCAGATTACAAAGGCTACAATGAAGTCTCGTTTCTAAGGATTTCTACCGTAACGCATATTTGTGTGTTTGCGGTCTGCAATTATTATTATCATCGCGTTGAATGTCGATCACGAGTTTGACTCGTGGTTGACATTTTTGGAGTGTAATAAGCAGCACGAATGACATTCCAACGAGATCTATAATTTTCTTCAATTAAAGGCATAAAAGGACGAACACAGGAGTGTGTGTAATGTATAGTATACACGACGAGTACCAACTTGATGATTGTGTAATACATTCGACGTTGATCACGTGTGCATTGTGTGAACAATGCATGCAGGCAATTTTTAATTAATCTCCAGGGTATAACCAGTAAAGTAAATTAATCGTGAGAACATTTTTATAATACCAGTATCTTTTCTTTATACGTGATGAATTACATGAAGGAGAGTAACATAAAACCATAGGAATGAATCAGTTCGTTCTACAATACAAAGAAACGATTTATTCCAAATTACAGATGTCCACGGCAGCCATCCGGTGTTTCGTAAATTTATTAATGAAAAATTTACAACGAACATAGTATATAGTACAGCAGCTTCACTTTCCCCCATTTGTACGCGGCGTTGTCTCGTGGTCGTTGGTAACGTTGGCCACCGGCAGGCGGCGGAGCGGTCGCATGGCCGCCCTCAGTGTTCGCGAGCCTCGCTCGGTGTGTGTTTCGTGGCGTGGTCGTCGTCGTCGTTGTCCGCCCGTACGTTCGGTCCCGGTTCTGTTTCTCGACAGGTTTGGTCGGTGCAGTGGTAATTAATTCCGTCGCGAATCCGTCCAACGCGCGAAACACGCTGCGTCCACGCGAGTGTCGACGTGTTTTACCGTCCTCGCCGCCAGCGCATCCCGACGCGAGACGACGGGAGTCGGTTTCCGCCTCGCGTTTGTGTCTTCTCTCTGTTTGTGCGCGAGAACCCGAGAGGAAGAGCGTGTGTGTCAACATTCGTGTGCGTGCTCTCGCATCGACGTCGGCGTCGCCGTTTGCTTCACACACCGAGGCGTATATATTCGCCTTTGTAATCATCGTCGTGCTCGCTGCACGCCCCGTGCTACAAGTTTTCGGAGCCGCCGCGCCTCGGCTCCGGAACGGAGTTCACTGTGCCTCTTTCTTTATTCCTCGTACGTGTGGTATACCCATCGCGTGCGTACGCGCGTAGTATGTGCTTCTGTGTTTATAATCGTTGCGTCCTTTTCCTCCGTCTCGCTCTCCTCTCACCTGCAGCCAGAGAAGGCACACAGGTGTCCCGCGAAGGAGTGGCGACGCTCGCTGGTGAATCGTCGCCACTGCTGTGATTGTGATACTACTTTCGAGCGGAGCTCGTCTCCGATCGTAAATCCTGCCATCCGAAAGCAGCCATCCGCACTGCCTTAGGAATTTCAAATCCAAGTACGTGTATCTCCGTACTATTAAACGAGAAACGCGCGTTCGTCCTGTTGAGCCCATGAAAATGTATCGTCTCTCACCCGGTTCCGCGACCACCATACTCCTCCACCCGGTAACGTTACGCACGCCGTTTCACCGATAAAACCGGATGTTTTCCGCGTGCGCTGTGTCCTATCGTACGTACGTGTACGCGATTACACACGTTCGGCAGTTAGCTATTATAATCATGCACTGTGTGCCGTTTGTATTCTCCGAGCTTCGAGCTCCGCGCGTTGCATACTTCTCGTTCCTCCTTTTTACGTAACTGTGAACGTTGTTTCATCTGTATTTATTGTACAGCCGTGAGATATTTTCCTCCGGCCGCGACACAGAGTGCTTTCGCGTCCCGACCTTCGGCGTCTAGCAGCGGGCTTTCCAACGGTGCGTACAGGTTAGGCTAGGCACGCGCACTCCGTAAGAAGAAATGTCATTTTACCGCGTGTACAACCTGATCGTCATTGAATTTACGCTGCACTACGTATCGGTCTATGATAGAAGGTCTAAAATAATATTAGCCTTATAATATTGATTTTCGGGAATTATAAATAGTGTAACTAACTAAGTACATTAAATTTCGACCAAACAATCGGCAATCGAAGGGATGGAAGGTCGTCGGACCGTGATGAGACATTTCGTGGGACGGGGACAATCGTCGCAACCTCTCGACAATAACGATACAATGCATGCCATTCATGACAGTCGACTAGTGGCACTGGCAAGAGAGAGAAAGAGAGTTAACGTTTTACCCGGTTCCTATTGCGCAGGACGAATCCGTGAAGCGTCAACCGAGTACACGGAGTGTCTCGTGGCTGCCAGGAAAAATCACGGAAGACTCACTTCCCTTCGTCGTGAATAAGGTAAACACGGGTGAGGCATCGAGCCCGACCGGCGATTTAACCGCCACACGTTGTGCCATAATCGTCGGGAATGTAAACACCACAAGAGAAGCTGCCAGTCATTTAATCGGACTGTATTGCGATTTAAAAGAAGAATAACAAAGTGATACGGAAATCCTGCCATCTTAAATATTCATTATACCTTTTCTACTTAGTAATCGGTGTGTACAATCAATAAGGACAGAAGAATTGTGTAAGTGATAGCCGAGGTCCAACAAATTCCTATAGCAATCGAGCACAATACAATCAATAATCATAGAAAAGTGTAAATGACAATCGTGAGGTCCAAAGGATTAAGCTTAAGCGTTCAATAGAACGAGACGTTAAATTGATCGGAGCGTACGAACGGTAGCCGACCAGCAAGAGAAACGCACAATTTAAAGACCGTAAATATTCCTCGACGCTCGTGAACGCACTAAACGCCGAGCCGTGGAGCTGCCTCGAAGTAACAAGCGACGCGAGCCGACCTCTCGACCGGGCAGTCGTCAGGATGTTTCAGTTGGTCAGCAGACGGTAGCTTCGTTCCCGGGTCTGGTCGCGATCCTCAGCCCCTGGCGGCGGAAGAAGCGCGGCCGTTTCAAGGATCGCCCGTCGACGATGTCCATACGTGTGAGCGGCGTCTACCTGGTGCCGAGCACGCCGGCCGCCAATGAGCCCAACAATGAGAAACCGAGCAATCTATCGGTGGAGAACAGTCTGCATCAGCAGCACCACCACCATCACGCCGCGAAAACCGTGACGATCGTCGCCGGTCCACAGAGGAGCAACAGTTTGGATTATTTGAACTTCGAGGAGAAGCGACAGATTATCGCCTCCTCGTTGTCGTTGAGCGACTTTTTGGCACACGGTCCGGCTGCGGCCGCCGCTGCTGCGAAGGAGGTTGCCGCTAACACCGTCATCGGTGAGTTTTTCCAGATTTTACTAATACAATGAAGCGGGAAAATTGTCTTCGAACAGGAAATTGAATGAACGTGCTATATGTATGCTCGTCGTCGTAAGAGCATTAGAAAAATATTTCATGGTCTTTTATGCATAGAACAATGCAGGTAGCACGCAAAGCGCATCCACTTATTGTTAGCTTTGTACCTGATCAGATGACTCGATCACCTGTGATTTCCACGTACACTTTCAATGAGAACTATCAGTGCCAGTTGCGGACGAGTTGTTTTCATCGCGAAGCGACATGATTACTGTGTATCCCCATGCGAATCGTAAAATTGCACGCGAACGATCGAGCATCTCGTAATAACATCGCTCGCGAAAGATAGTGGGAAATACTCTAGAGAGAGAGAGAGAGAGAGAGAGAAAGAGAGACGGAGAGAGAAAGAAAAAGCGGTGAAAAGCGAACCAGCTTGGTTTGATTGCGAGTCAAGGAACCCGTACACGGAGTACACATCGTCGAGTTCCACGACCTGTAAACAAACCCGCGTGTGCTCCGCTCCGCTCCGCTTGGCCGGAGTACTTTATCATTGCGGGTATCCGTGAAGGTGTACTCTAGAAATTCCTTTCTCAGGCTTTGAATGAGCTCCGAATCAAAGAGAGAAGTATCGAGAGAGAGTTAGATTTACTCTGCGGTGGCTCATCACCGATAAAGAGTCAGGTCTCGGTTTATTTAGCTTAGTAATGTAACACAAAGATTCGAGCGTGCTACCGAAGTTTCACGCCAGTTCTGAGCAGGAAGATATTCAGCACATAACCGGCTACTTATATCCACTTCTTGCACTGTTTTTTACATTTTACGAGTGTTTCCTAGGACTTGGTGGTATCTCGTTGGATGGTCGTTGCACGAGGAAGGGACAAAGGGATAGGCAGTGGGCAGAAGGGAGCATAGGGAAGGCGTGTTCTTCTACCCTACCTCTTTTTTAACGGGAAAGTTCGCGTGAAGGGAGCTTTGTTATCGCGCTCTCACGAAAAGTCTCTTACCATTGTCGTGGCCGTCTTTTTGTTCCTTTGCAACGCCCGCGGCTCTGATAGATCGTTAGGCTTCTCGTTGTCTCTGATCACTCGTGGTTGGTTAAGCTTTTGTGTCGACTCGTACCTGAGGAATTAATAATTATCAGTAGGCATGACTAGAATATCACTAATTCATTGAATTTATTAACTGAGAGCTTCCATTTGTACATTTCAAACATTGTTTTCAAGTAAATACATGATGAGAATATGAAAGGTCATTCTTATATTTCATAGTGTATTCTATAATTAATTTTAAGAATGTGATTAAATGCATAGGGAACACTATATCAGTTCATCGTGTTCAGAGCATACACTCGGATTCCGAGAACGCTCGTGTGTTCTTGGAAGTAAAACACCCGATTCGGACAAGCAATTCTCTGTTTCTGACCGTTCTCAAATTTCCTTACTCGGGGAATATTGATCAGGAATCTTGTTATCCGTTGCCTTCCGTTCTCGCTCATATGCGGCCACTCCGTACGTACGTACTGCTTGATCATGCAACACGTGTTACTTTGAAAGTAACCAACCCCGCCGTGCCGCCCGTAACAGACTGGACCCGTGAGTTCAAGAGGCACGTATGCTCTACGTGTTTCGCGGTGCGTTGTGCCGCGAGGAACGCGTAAATCTAAGCAAGTTTCGCTTGCACGTGCAATCCAACGACCGAGCCAATTTACATGCAGAGCAGCCGGGTTTTAATATGTCTTCCCGATGTCTTCTACACTGTGCAACGAGCGTTTACGGCAACGTGCAAACGTTTCAAACTGTCCCTATTGCGCTTGCAGTTCAGATCTCTCGTTATTTCTTGTAAATTGTTAACTATGCTTAAGCGAATTGTTAAGTAAGCGTGTTGGAATGCTTGATAATGTACGGCCAGGTTCTTCTTATTTTTTTAAAATTCACAATTTGAAATTGCAATTTTCAACTTTAATAAAATTTGAGAGGGTGATAAATCTAAGATCGATGAAAGTTGCCGGAACAACGTGGTTAACCATAACACGGTAGTAATACCTCGAATAGAAACAGTGTATCGATGGTAATGGTCGCAACGATGGGCACTCGACTTCCACCGCTAAACAGGAAACGTTAACCTTTCGAACATCCGTGTTTGCGCATTCATTAGCGCGGGTAATTGATGAATGATGATCGATTCGCACCACCGTTCATCGATATTTCGGTTATCTCTTTAGGACGTGTCACAATTGCGTTTCTTGTCCGGAAATCGATTTCCTGTAATCAGCAGTTATATCATGAATGCCTTTTCACAACGATCTCGTTTTGCTCATCTGTTTCTGAACATCCAAGAATTTAGTAAAGATAGAAATAATCGTTGAGATTCATTAGCTGGAATGAAATTTATTATTTGAAGTAGTTTCGAATTTCTTCTGCTTTTCCTTATGGAATATAATGAACTTATTTTTTAAGTAAAATGAAAAATAGCAAGACTTTCACTCGTAAGACGTTTTTAAGCGTTTGCAACGTTGCCGTTTGATCATACGTCCTCGCTACGGACGATGATCAATCATTCGCATCTACTGTACGCGATTCGCCATTAGCGCTCGGCCAGACTACGGAGAATTGTGCAACAGATGCACCTGAAAACGAGGCCACTGTGGGTGAAACTTTAGTATTCAGTTCTACGGTACGCATTTGGGGCTTCAGAAAATTTCGTATTAAGGGGAAAAGTTTAAATTTTGAATTTTAAACAATATGGGATTTAGAGGGGAGATTGTCAAGGATATCCTAATGGATTTCAATAATACCTAGTCTCGAGTTTCAAAAAGCTGGCTTTGGATTTAGGTTACGTGATAAATTCCAGATTCTAATTCCAGAAAATATAGGTTCCGAGGAATAAACTGTTCTAGTTAATCGTAAGTAAAAAATTCTGTTTTGTCGGACTTGTACAACTTGATACTCCTTAAGCCTAAGCTTTTGTCGCTCTATGAGAGAGAAGATTACCTATCAGTTGTTGTGTCAAGTCTTCTCGTTATCTTTCCGTGACAATTGTAGATACGCAGAACTGTTACTGCTTGATTTTATGTTAGGAAATTTTCGAGTATGAATAATGCTCTTCGGCGATAATACAAAATTTCTTAATTTAATCAGCGATACGTGTTGCACAGAAGTTTAAGAAATCTTATGTTACTGGAAATTCGTAAACATATGATAATATTCTAATGTTTCCGCATTATAATTCTTGGTACGGGTACATCATTTAGTCTCGATCTTTCCTTCGGACAATGTGCATGATACGTGATAGCGCGTTGAACATTCCTTGGGGTCGGAGTAAAACGATGACGCAGTGTCGGCGCGACGGGGCCCGGCTGGTTAGGTCAGCGCGGAGGCATAATTGCGCAATGTTTAATAGCAAACTGCAGGAAACGATAAAACGCGCGACGCCAGTAGAAGTAATGGGTGCAGAATGCAGATGTAACGCGTGGCAACAGCGCGCGGAAATCATTCATTGAGTCCAGAGAGTCCGCCGGCTGGTCATTGCGTTGTGTCGGCTACTGCTGATGCTCCCCGTTGCCGGGCTTGGATAACACAGTGTGTGAGGGGATCGAACGCGGGAGGGAAACGGCAGGGTAATTCGATGTCTGCGATTCCTCTTCGCCCCGCCTAGATTTTAACTCCTCCTCAACGCGGTTTCAATTTTATATTTTGTATCTCATAAGTACTGCGGATTTTTATATAAAGTATTTATGGTAGTCAGTTTAATTTCTTTAATCGTTTAAGCATTGATGTTTTTGTTTCCAATCCTCATAAGTATTTTATGTATCTCAGATGTCTATAAGAAAGAGTTATTAGAATTTTTTATCGTGAAATACTGCGATATCAAATTCTGTATTTTAAAATATAAATTTATGGTGCGTTCTATTTTGGTACTTTATGATTTGTAAATCTTTAGGTGAACACGTACAATCGATCAAACCATTATTCAGCGGAAATGTTTGCTACTTGGATGGTTTAACGTAGAACATTAATCAGGTTAAGGCTTGTATGATAGATACATTAAATGATATATGCAGAATCGCGTTCCTGAGATTCGTGTGTTAGCCCTGATGTATTATTTGCGAGCCGACGTAGAGAGAGCAGTAGATCGTGGTCTGGATTGTCTGCATGGTCTATATTTCTCTCGCAGCTTAGTAAGCTCGGTGCGGTCTATTTTGCGTTGGGGCTAGACTAAGAAATTTGTAGTGAAGACAAATAAATTGAAGATCAAGTTTGCAATCGATCAACGCCTTAGGATAATTGCAGCAAACAAATTAATATTTGAAGCGAGCAAATTTGACTTTATAGATTAGAGAATTAAACAAGTCTTTAGTATTAGGTTTATAATTATTGTGGTTACTAATTCAAAATCTTTCTTAAGTATTATATTTGCAAAGTGGGTCATTAAAATCATGGCACGAGAGTCAACTATGGTTCTTTCGTTTTGCAATGGCATTTTAAAGTCATCATTCACGAAGGACAACTATGTCCTTTCGTTCTGCAAAGGTATTTTAAAGGTTCGGTCGAGTTGTTTAGTTCGTTACCAGCCTCGTAAATCTGTCGAATTGATCCTAAAACTCTCTGTGTATCCGTGAACTTGCTACCTATAGCTACCTGGATTTTATTGTCGTTCTTCGGGAGAAACGTCACGCTTTGTAATCGCTTTCTGACGTCAACCGACTGCGATGCAAGTATATTAATGGCCTGTCAGGGTGGGATATTATTTAAAATGAAAATTTATTGGTACCATAATTGCAAACTATAACATCATTTCAGCTAGTAAACACGTAATAAGTCTTCCATTATCTCTATGGTTTTCGTAATTATTTCATCGCGAATCGGTGCTTTTCAAAATCGTCTATTTTTTCACAATGCAACCAAAGATTTGTATGCAGCAAACAAGTTGGCTGTTCCATGTAAATGCGCTCTTGAGTCTAGAAGTTGTAAACGCAACGTTAAGAGGCTGAAACCGGAAGGCCGGAACTTTCTTCTCGAATAATTTCCCCGGAGAAAAGATAAGACGAAGGTAACAGACGGGAGAAACTTTAATTTTCCGGCTGAGCCGCGTATGAATCCTTGAACGCTTAATTAGTTTCACTGAAATCGCGAAAAAGGAAGAAAACAAATTAATCGCAAAGTTATTTAAAAGAATTCAAAATCTTGGTTTATGATACAAATTAATTTTTTTTTTTAATTGAATAGAAAATATTCACTTTTACGTATGTATTATCGTAATGTGTAGCGAGAGTTGCATTGTTCTTTGAAACATTTTTGCTCGAGGAACTTCGTCATCGGTTTGCGATTGTCTTTATTGAAGAGTGATTAATGCGTGACCGTGAAACTCGTTCGTTTAGTACAAATCCATGTTCTCAGATTTCCCTTTCTGTCTAAAGTCATGAAGATAATGGACGTAACATCAATTTTTTAGATCGATGATTCTGTATAAGAAATCCGATAGCTATGAACAGTGCAGAGTTTGCAGATAGCAAGCTAATAAACGGGGATTTTAAAGCTTTCAGTTTCTAAGAAAAGAGCTTCATAATACTTCTTCTCGAAACTTTATGCATCATCAGGTAAATAGATACGATTCGTAACTAGGTCGCACAATTATATTTATCGATTTGCTAGCTGTTTGGAAATGTTCGAAATATAATGGATTCAAATGTTCGACTGTGAATACATTCATAATTTTATTTAAACTGGTACCGAGTATTCGTTCCATTTGAAGCAACGCTATTTAACTATGATTACAAGTACCATTCTTTATCGCAAGTACTCTCTCTTCGCATTTATTTGCAAATGTAAGTAATGTCTCGCAAACCATCAATAAGCACCGCTCGAAACACTGTATTAATAACCCCAACATTTAAAGGTCACCATAGTCCTTCATGCGGAAGTGCAGTCTCGGTCTTTTATGTTCGAACAATTGCATTAGTTTTTAATAGCTCAATGAAAACTTGCCTTTTGAAAAACTTCAAAGAGTAAATATTTTGTTCGCGTCAAACCGTGATAAGAGTGTTTTTTTTTTACGGAACACAAATATGCAGATTGCAACACAGAAGGTATGCGATCCTGGTTGCACCCCAATGCATAATAAGGGACTCACCCTTCCACATTCTTATCTTGTTCTTCGCGTGCATACCTTCCTTCCGTTTTGCGTGAAGGATGAGAAGGCTCTGGTCGAGAAATACCGCTCATAGAAGATTCATCGTCTAATTTCGCGAGCTTGTGTGCCCGCGGAAAAGACGTCTTCACAGGGGGAAAAGCGTCGACCCGTTCGCCTATTCGAGAGATCCGTGATCGTGGTAGCTTTTTCACGTAGCCGTGGGCTTCGTTTAAGTCTCAGCCAGTGAACAGTCATGAACGAAAGAGAGCACGTTGATAGTGGTCCCTGGCCTCTTCCGTAACTTTTTCCGCACCCGGGGGATTTTCATCGTCGGGTCAAAAGAAAAAAGATCGCTAGGAGAAAAGGTGAAAAGTCGATGCACCCCTGCGTGGATGTCGACGGCTTTACGATTCCGTGAGATCGACGCGGATGGACGGGTTCGAAGTTCGAGCGGTCGACGGTTCCTCGAATATTTATCTGCCTCAGGGCTTATTAAAGAATTTGTTGCCCCGTCTGCGAGCTCCAGTTCGCGTGAATGTTTCAGTGGACTCTATCTTGGATTCTTCGAGCTTCCTTCAGCGAATTCACTACTACTTCTTAACTAGATAGTTTATTTAGGATTAAGAGTTAAGTAAATCAAGGGTGTAAAGAATCATTTGTCACGACTAGTTTAGATTCTTTCTAGGTATTTACGAATCTCAGCTCACTCGACCATCCATCTTTTTGTCATGAATAATTTCCAAGTCAAACTACATACGGGAACTTGGGGATTCGTGATTCGCATACGAAACCGGTTCGCCGGGTCTAATATTAGAATTTTTCAAAGCCAATGCTAGTTGAGTCATCGAAATCATCGGTGAATCTCTCGAGGGCTAATAGCTTCATTCATACGAACGGTACGCGAGGGGTTTCGTGTTCCTGCTTGCAGCGTGTCTCGCAAGTTTGTTCAAAGTCGCGCGAGGGATCGATTACTCCTCGCGAAGTTGCGAAAGATCGCGTGGCCACGTATTTACCGTGGAATGTCAAGGCTCTTCTTCGGACGAACATAAATTCGTACGTGGAACGATAAACACACGCGGCTGCTCCTATCGTGGCATCAATGGAGACACGTTCACGGCCGGATGAGATCATCAATCTTCGGATTGTGTGTTGTGCTTGAAACGCGAACGCCGCGATCCATTTGCCAACTTTTCTTGCTTTTCGATTTTTCCCTGGCCTGTGTCTCTCATCGTAAATTAGAGTTTCTTTCGATTTGGTTTCGGTATACTTGGATTTTTCCTGCGATCTCTCACACCCAAGGTCGATTTGCACGATTTATATTCACTGTTTTATGATTTAAATGATTATTTAAATAATCGGAGTCTATACTGTCAATTCGGTGTTCGTATGATTCTTAGCATGATTTTATTATGAACGATTACATAGTAACTGAGAATAGATAAATATTATAGTTGATCCGAAACCAAATCAAATATACATATTTTCCATAATTAGATTGCAGAGTTTATGCATCTATAGACAAATATTATCTTTCAAAATATCAAAGCATATACAAGTATTGAACATGAAAAATGAAATGCATATTATTGTCTGTAAATGACAAACGAAATTACTGTTAGATTAAATTTTTTGAATTGACAGAATGTTTTATTTTGTTTGAAAATCGGTTATAATTAAGGACTGAATACAAACTCAGTTATTCTCTTTTACCTTAACTTGAATTCGATATTCGAAAGTAAATCGCATTTCGGGGCTTGCGGTGGAAAATTCATCATCGCATGAATTTATTTAGGACTGTTTTTCGGGTGATGGCAGTGCGGAGTTATTTGCGGGGGCGGGCATTCGTGCCGTAGCCGAAGGGTGAATATCTTTCGGCGGTGTTGCTATTTTGAACGGCGTTCGATATCGATCATTGGCCTCCGCTTACGAGGGACGAGTCTCCTCGTAATTTTCCATGCACCCTTCGCCAGACGCTGGGTCTCAGCCACACGATGGCAACCTGTCCCTGGCAGGTGTCTGGAGGTAACGGACTTCTGTTCCTTAGTCCTGACTTTCGACGAGGCAAACTTTACGTTGAATATAAAACTTAATTCATTTATGAAATTAATATTGTG
The DNA here is from genome assembly GCF_001652005.2 of Ceratina calcarata. Taxonomy (NCBI): domain Eukaryota; kingdom Metazoa; phylum Arthropoda; class Insecta; order Hymenoptera; family Apidae; genus Ceratina; species Ceratina calcarata. Next base: position 834,598 of record NW_017163090.1, on the reverse strand, counting down.
TCAGAAATTTTGAGACTAGTACGTAATATGAAATTAGATTCGGGTTAGCGAACCGTTAAAGGGTGGAGTTAATTTTAATTATGATGCTTGTCGATTATTGAACCGTGAAGAAAAAAGAGATGAGTTGGAGTGCTGCGAACGTTCTGATCGATGCTTCTGGATTGGTTGCCCCTTCGATGACAGAGGACTGTTCGTTTATGGTCACAACTACTCTGTGAACATAGATCGTGATTAAAACATAATGGATTATCAAGCAAAGTTGGTATTTTGCAAAAATTCTGGAATTTTATTCCTGTGACACTCCAAATAAATTGTTCCATCCATCGTAATGTATATCTTAAAGTTAAGGGAACTGCAGACTTTTTATTTGATATTTTGTACATTGATATTCCAATTTATTATTCGCTTCTCACTGCTCACCAGTGAGAATAGAAAATGTTTCTCAGAAATAATCACCCGTAAAAAGCCAGTCACGGCTAACTCTATCTATTAAATGCCTCCGCTGATAATGTTAGTCATCCTTTGACGACGTCGAACCTTTTCACGCGGCAGAGTCATCGTTTGCGTCATTCATCTCGCTGCCGGTGTGCTGCGAATCGAGCGCGTGTTGCAATTTTTACTGGCGAGGTGTCCCGGGACATTTCGACGGGGGAGTATAAATTCTCCAGGAAACAAGTTCCAGACGCTTCACTTGCTCGCGGTCAGCGAACAATCTATAAAGTGCGATTACTCGCGATCGAACACTATAAATCACTCAGAGTTTATTTTTTAAAAACGAAAGTAAAGGTCTCAACAGAATAGAGGTAATCTATTGCTGTTTTTGTGATTTCAAATTGTTTTTGAAAAAGCATCATTTCGCGCTGAGTGATTAGAATTTGATTTATACGAAGATTAAACGTGTTCATCTCCTCTGCTTCAATGGAAGCTTTCCTTGTATTCACAATGAATTCGTTTCATCCTGTCTTTTCGATCAATTGTTGTGCAAGGTGTTCTTCGAATACTACTTCGTCTCTGTTCTTTTAATGCATAATAAAAGGTACTGTAACGCTACGTCGTTTCTCTTAGCAATTACTTTTTGATGAATACCATCCGTGAGAATCTTTGCACTTGAATACATTTTTCCTTAGGTCCCCTTCAACAACAACAAGTCAGTAAATTATGTATTTGATATTACAAATATCAAGAAATTTTTAGGAATGATTATAATAAAGCGTTTTATAATCTTCAAATCTTAGCGCTAATAATTCCTCGTTAAGTTAATGCAGATTTCCAATTCCACTCGGTGGGCTGCATTCTCGTATCATTCGAAAAAGATTGGCTGCAAGCAGTGGACTGCTCCGTTTTTTCGCAATTACGAGTGGAATCAGTGTGGCGTGAACTCATCCATGTGATCGTTCGGAACGAAGAATTCGCTTCCTCCCTCGAGAGTTACGGATAGGTAGGAGAGCGTTCTAATTGTGCCGAGTTTCTTTTCCACCCTTTTCGGTCGTTTTCCTGCCCGGCTTTTTTTTCTTTTCCGCCATCTTCAACCAGGTTCGTCTAGCCTTAGCCATTTACCGTCTTTGTTCGTCCCGTGGTTACTTCTAATTGCAGGATTACCTTGCCATCATAGGTGGAGGTCCTAAAAATCGATTGATTAAGCTGTTACTTAAAGTTGAAAATTTTTAGTGACGTGTTAAAGAATTGTTTGAATTGTAAACGGAAGACAATTTTTAAAATAAATAAGTTTATCCATTTTTTTTTAAATGTTGTATTCACTATTGCATGTAATTGTATTTTGTGCGTTGGGAGAAATTCCCGTCGAGATTCCACGGGATATTCTCTCGGCGCTCGACTTTCGCCTCGGTCGTTCTACTTCGGACACAGCCGACGTTGAACGCGAGGCGACAATTATGCGATTATGTTACTCAGCCACGTAACGCGTATCGAGAAAGTCTACGCGCTTAATTAACATACTGTTCTTTGCCCCTGGGAAATGTTCACGGGTCGTGAAAGTAAATGCCTTCCACTGTGCTCGTGAAACGATTCCTTCCGTGTTTCTTTATTATGAAGTAAATTAATGGAAGAAGTTAAATAAAAAATGATACTAATAAAAAGGGTTTAATGAAATTTATGAAAATTCATCCGGAATCAGTTTAATGAGGATGGGATAGAAACGGAGCGAAACGGAGTCACGTAAAGTTCAGGTATTCAATGTTCGCGCCGAAGACGTTCCGGTAGAGAAGCTACAAGGAACGGATCGGTAGAAGGCAGCAAATCAACCGGCCGTCTCGGATTGTCTCTCACTTCCTCGGGAAATTCAATATTCCGGTCCCCCTCGCCATCCGATATCTTTCGATTCGTTTGATCGGGCACGGTTCACGGGATTCCTATCGTACTTGCGAAATGAAGTTTAGAATTCCTCCGACATCGTAAATAGGATACGGGGCCCTCCGCAGGAAACTTATTTAAAAGATACTCCCCTCCCGGCGTCGGGCCAGGGAAATTCGTGAAAGTAAAACCACGGAAGCGTTATTATAGATTATTGAACGTTTATCGAATGCCGAAGCCCGCATTGTCTTTTTCAACCACAATATTCGACTCTTATTTCAGTTCGAACAAGAAAATACTTATTTCATGCTTTTCTGCGTCATTCAGTGGGCAGACGACGATGACGTAACTCTTTTAAGTATAAAATGAGATTGTAGTTCGTAACAACTTTTTATTACCTTATTTGTATTTTTATCCTGATTTATTTAGCCGGTATTGGCGTGGAAACTACGTATTTGTTGTTAGTCGACTGCATCACGCAGTGAAATTACTTGAAGACGGCCATGAATTCTTTTGCATTAGCATTTAATATCTGAAATAGCTGTCGTCTCCAATCTGATAAATAGAGTCGCGTCTGGCCACGCTGTAAATTCCAAGGTTAGAAGCGACGGAGGGTAAATGCATTAGGATAATTTTATTCCCGAAGACTGTAAAATATGAAAAGAAAATCTGATTTATCTGAGTACTAATAACTTGAGGAGATTTAAAAATAAGACGCTGTTAATGGAATTGCGCGCAATAAGTCGAGAACAAAGCAATCAGACAGCAAGTTATATAAAATTAAAGATTAGATTAGATACACATAGCTTAACGAGTTAAAAAATGCGTCTGATCCGATACGAAATTATAATATTTTATATAATCTTTTCATGAAACATATTTATTCTTTAGAATTCTTTAAAACTGAATAGAGAACATATAGTAGCGATTCGATTAGAACTAGTGATTTAGAAAGAGAGATCTGGGCTTGAAGTATTGCACCATGCTGAAGAACGTATACTCTGCCCACGCGGCTATTACGCTTAATAAAGCTCCTCTAATTACGGGTTAACATATTTCGAGAGTTCAACGCACTTCTTCGTCCCGGGAAGAAATTTCTATCTCTCACGGGTATTCTTGACAGTTTCTGCCTGTCTTATTACTTTTCTTTATTCCTTGGTGTTCTACGCGGTACGAGTTTCGCCATAAAACCGCAGCAATCATCTTTTCTTACTTCGACGAACAAATTTTACGTCGCAAGCACTCTCTTCGAAAAATTATTTATTACCTCCACACGTACATCTGTTATCGCTAAGTTGCCTCTAAGGACAATCGCATCGGGTGAGCTGAGTTATTATACATTGTACGTAAGAATTCGAGAACTAGATAAAGATTAAAAAGTGATATCTGGGGTCGGTGTTCGTACTTCCCTACTTTGTAACACGACGATTTCTGAGAGTCGCGGATGTTAAGGTTTTGATAGGATCGATTTAAAGTATTGAATTTTCCTGCTGCCGATTAGAGAATGCGTGTGACCGGCAATGACCGGAGTGATGGTGTTGCATTACATCTGTGATAACGGTGCTGTAAGGGTCTGGCTGAGGAATGGGGAAGGTGACGAACCTTCTGGTGAGAGGACTGTGAGAATCGGCACGGCACTTACCTACCCCAAAACTGTCTAAAAGTGAACCATCGTCTTATATCTTAACTAAAATCTAACGTATCTGATCTAAATTTGGAACCTTTGAATATTTGTTAGTTCCTTGTGACAATTTTATTTATTTATTTATTTAATTAGTAAATTTTATGCATCTGACGTTTCGTTTATTTAAGAAACTATTTAACGGCACGAAGCATTGTGTAAAAAAACTAACACTACGAAAACTAATAAAACACGCTATCCGTACTCTTAACTCTGAAAATGATGAAGCTGTATGTTTCAACAGCTCATGAAGAAAGTGCCCTGTTGGCGCGTCTTCGAAAGACGGTCAGCCTCGGGCCTCAGGCTCGAGCGAGAGGGCCTGAGTTTTCAGCATCCTCACATACTTTGCACGTTATCGGTGCGTAACCTTCTCGAGTGTTTTTCCCACCGAGTTTTTCCCAGGAAAAAACCAGACGTCACATCGTCGAGCCTTAACAAAGGCGTTCGGGCCCGGGCGCCTGGGATTCGTCACTCCGCACTTTCCCGCTCGGGTGTCCCATGCTCTTTGATTTTTTTAAAATTGATGGAAAATTATTGAAGTATACTTTTATTTAGGAAATATCAATTTTCAATGATTTAATATTAAATCCGTAGATAATGGGCTACTACTTTAGTTTTGTGTCGTGCTTCCCAAATGTGAGAGTAATAATTGCTTATTATATTATATTTAATAATTGCTTAAAATATACATGCGTATCGTAGGGATGAACGAACTTCTCAAATGCTGTGCATAAATGAACACTTCAATGCGTTATATCTACGAATGATGGGTATTTAGGATTACGAGGGGAGATGAAGTAGCCTTTCGAATTCGAGTGAGATCCATGCTCGCGTGGATTTTAGACGAACGACAGATTCAAAGAGCATCGGAAAATTGAAGTTAAGCAGTAGCTTATAAAATTGAAGTAAGCTACTGCTTAACTTCAATTTCTGTATTTAATCATAGTAATGTGACGTACATAGAATGGAGATCGGACAAGAGTAAACACTCCAGAAAATCTTGGCCGACTTAAAAATTTTACTTTGAATTATTGTGCATTTGCATGGTTTATTTCATTCTGTGGCTGCTCTTATTTTTTCTGGTATACTATTCGGAACGCGAACGCACGTAATGGGAACAAACACGTGGGCGTCGGTTATTGAGTACATTAGGCTTAGAAAGAAGGGCTTGACAATAGCCTGAATAGTTCAATTGGTCGAATATCTTCACCGACAAACGATGTTCGTATTTCATTTTAGCTTAATTGAATTTTCTTTCGTATTCATAAAGAGGAAAATGAAATGGTAAAAAGGTGTGCACGATAAAACAGAAATCACAGTATTCATAGTTCCAGCGTTAAAGGAAGCAACTTCACAATAACGTACACGTGAAACATGTCACAAACACGATAGACGGATCAGGGTTAGCCAAGCTTTTAATTCACCGCAGTTTCGACACGAAATCCGTTTTAACGTTGTGCCGTGCTGCTTCACGTTGCTCTTTCTAAAAACTTTTCGAAAAGCTGTAGAGAACCACCTCGACGCGAGTCAAACGTTCCTCTAGCTTTCCAGATCGTTTCGATTCAAATGTTACCGCGATTATTCGTTCTATCAGCAATGCTGCAGCTCCGGGAACAACGGGGAACGAAATTCCCGGCGAAAATGGGAAACGAGAAAAGCGTTTTAGACTCTGTCTGGTTTTTATGTAAAACACTGTGAAAACGACTGTCTGTAGCCTTTATCGTTTTCTAAACTTACAAGGATTATTCCATATCCGACCAATTTGCGGTCGTGCAGATTTTCTTTAGTTTCATATTCACGTATACTATAAAAATACTACAAATGATAAAATGTTTAATCGATATACAGTCTTCAATGTTAAAAATGTTTATGAAATTGTCTCAGTATTCGTTGAAGCTAAATACGGACAAGGAGACAAGATTTGATCGTCCACCCATGCTATCATAAATCTTAACTCCACATCGATTTACGATTTTGCACCATAGAATTAATTCAGCAATCGTTCCCTGAGCATCGAGCATTCGTAGAGTTGGTGTCATCGATGCCATCGCCTACGTAGCAAACTATCATGGCTGACATCGTTTCCATGAACTTTCGAAATCGTTTTACTGTTGTTCATTCGTCTCGTTGCAGAAGTAACGGACCTACGCGTTGTTCTGTCGGTCGTGACGCCGTTAGTCCGATTCGTTTTAGTATAACTGCTTGCATTTTTCGTGAAATAGACGGAAAAAAAATCGGAGTAAGAGGATTAACGGACGGACCATGCTCGTTTCCGTTCACCCTATCTATTCACATGGCAATGCTCTTCCCTTGTTTTCAGATTGAAAAACATCCTTTAGTCGTTATATAGGAATTTTGTACATGTTTTCAATCAGGTGATGGGACTTTTGTAAAAGGAACGATCTTTGCCTACGAAGTATAATTATCTAAAATCGGTAGTTTTAATGAAAGCAAGTAACGTTTCGATTAACATACATTGTGTTCTTCTAAATGAAGTCATATATAGAATAAAATTAGTAAATAATCAGAAAATTGTGTTTCGAAATGGTAGGAGAATTCTACGTATAACACGTCTTTTGGTGCGTGAGTGAAATTGAAAAAGATGTAGGAACCTTTCCCTTAGTGTTTACGCGAAACCCACGGGCCATTGTTGCGCCATAGCAATTTCTCATAGGATCCAAAGCGGGCACATACACACTCGGTTGTTCGGCGCAAGGGATCGTTTCTCTCGTAGCCGGAAGAGACAGTTCGCGGCGCATTCCACCGTATTGTTCTCCAGGGTGAACGCGACCGGGGGTAATTTAGAACGGTCGTTGCTGTTCCTGTTCGCCACTGCTAGTCGTCTTCTTCTTCCTTCTCTTCTTCTCCGGTAATAGACGTTTCTTCCCCTTTTTCTGTTCAACCATTGTCCGAGACTCAATAGCGGTCAATTTGTGCGCTCTCTAGCTTTTTCTGTCCTCCCTGCCTCGAATCTTTCTCCCTAGTTTCTTGCGGCAATCGAAGAAGATTTTTGGGTGCCTCGAAATGGTTGCGGGGATTGCTCGAAAGTAGGTTACCCATTTAAACCGTGACGCAGTATGTGGTCAACTTTGCAATGTCTTGGGAATTATAAGAAATGGAAATGATTTAATATGACGATTAATCGTGCACGTTTTGATCGACGGATGATTGGGCACGTTTGATTGACGTCTGAGTCGGAAGCTGTGTACCCGATCAAAAGCTGTTGGTACTAATTACCAAGGACATGCTGGATAATGTTCGTAGATACGGTGAACGCACGATGACGGTGATGCAGGCGTAAAAAGAACACCGTGGGGAAGATCGATGAGCCACGAACCGAGCGTTGTACCTGTCCACGCTTACGTAACCGGACCGGGAATATGTATTCCGCATTCCATTAACGCGACCGGGAACTGCACGCTTCGCGCTTTTGTATTATAGTAGGAGTATGCCTGGTCTCTGTGCGCCGCTTGATCTATCAAAGCGACTGAACGGAGTAAATGATCTTCGTGGAATTCCAACGAAGGCTGTTACCGATCCTGGATTTTATTTCTTTTTTCACGTTTTTATACGTCTGTAAAACGTGTTTGTTGAAAATGCATGGAATATTTAAAATAGAACGATTGGTTTTTATTGGTGTCGACAGAAGATTGGGCGGAGCATTTATTGTTAATTAAAAAGGATTATGATAGGCGATCATATTTAGGTTTGATCATTTTTATGTATCACCAAAAGAAGTTGATTATTTGCGAGTGAGTAGCCTGCTTTCGTTTTGCTGAATCATCTGCATGAAATTCCAAGTTTCGAAGCCTTGTTTTGGTATCGGGGCCTTTCTCCGTGAGTCACTATATAACTACGTAGCAGCTGTTTAATTTGTTTATGGAATTCCCTCTAGGCGAGCTCCTAGAAAGTTGGTTGTGGTGATTGTGCGATTGTGTTTACGCGGCTATTCATACTTCCAAGGTGTCGATAATAGCTAATTTCACTGATATGAAAGTCAATATCAATTGCCACAGACGAGATATTCGAGTAGACCTTTCACCTTGTAGATTCTTGTGTCTCACGTTCGAGACACGAAAAATTAACATTGATTCGAGCGCACTCTGTTCAGTGTTCAGGAATAGTGCTCGACTGAATTTCACGTTTACTGAAGTAATATCGGAGCGATGTGGTTGTTTCCTGTTTAAAATTTCAAACTCAGACAGTTTGAATAAAGTAATACATTCAATCCATTATCTGGCAAAGTTTGTTCAAATTTGCTCACTGAGAAGTGAAGAAGTCCGTGATTCAGAAATAAAATAGTCATCAGTAGACTGCAGATTTGTGCATTTATAAGAACGCTGAATGTGCAAAAATGGAAAATTATTCAGGATATCAAGAACTAAGTGAATGCTTCAACGTTTAAATGATAGAAGAAATGTGTATGTAAATCATTTTTTAAAACTCATGCCATAAACGTTCTATTTTGCGTAAAAAGTCCGTGGTCTATTAATTAGATTTCGTTTAATGATCGCCGGAGCAGTCGAGGGTGGGTACTCGTCTCCTGAACCGGTCGAAAGAGCCTTGGGAAGGTCCGGGCGAACCTTGACCGCGCCATGTTGCGACAGGGTCGTTGGTACCGCGAGTGTTTACCCTGTCAGACTGCACCAGAATAGAAGCAGGCCAGTCTCGATTGCCGAGAGAGAGAAGGTCTTGTTGCCGAGGAGCCGCCGACAATGTGTAAGCACACGCGTATCCGAGGCAAGCATATGATGTACCAAGCTCGGATACACATGTCCATCGAGCTAAGCACTGTACTGTCATTATTTATTGCGAACAATTTCTAAGTAATTATTTTCGAATAATTCGCTTCTCAGACCGGACAGATCTAAGTTTGATAAAATATTTTTCAACTTTTATAAATCTTAGTATATACAAAATACTTTCAGATTTCTTTTACATCGACGTTAATTAAAATTTGTTAGACACGTACAAAGAGTATGTCAGTATGATTCTCTCTCTAATCGATGAGAACACCTACAGAGGTGAATCGAAGCCTCGCGTCACGACATCGCAGCGGTGGACGTCCGTGAAAGGTCGATCGGTTTCAAGCTTTCGTGACTCGAATGGTTCGTGGTTCGTATTAACCCGATAGTTGGTGTTTGGATCGTGTATTGGCGATCGTACGCTCGATAGAACGATGAACCACGCGTGGATGCACCGGGCTTCGATGTAATTTCCCGTGTCGATGCAGCTACCTACCTTTTATTCGTCGGCCCGGGCTGAGTGGCCTGTTTTCAGGTGTCCGCTCGAATCGAGTCTTGTTATCAGAGTCTCCGCGTTTTCATGCGATCCTTCTTCGTCAATGATCGTTTTCGACATAGACATAGGAATATAATTACGTTCGGAAACAGTTCGAGTTCTTTAGCTTGCAATTAAAATTCATAGGATTGAGATAGAATCTATTTGGGCACGTTCTTCCCAAACTATGTGATTCTGATATGAGTCCGAAAATTGTATTTTCGTGACAAAAAGTAAAATTAAAATTGCTAGGGCCGGTCGACTGTAACATCTGTCTAGACGCGTTGATGGAAATTCTCGTATTGTTCTCACTCGAGAGCAAACTAGAGAAGCTGACTAATTGCCGGTTGGTTGGGTGAAAGTTACAAGTCTGCTCGAGAGGAAAAACGCGTAAACAGCGAGTGAATGTAATCGTATGCACGCGATGAGAGCTGAGTACTCCTCGGAACCCATGATTTCCCCTTCTATGTTGAATAACGTAATAAAAACTGTATAAATACAAACAAAAATTTGGAATTGTTTGTTTAAGAAATTAAATTTTGAAATTGCGATGCAGTTCTGTAGATTGTTTCCGCTCCGAAAAATCTATAAAAATGCACGCGGTAAAAATATAATTGGTCAACATGGTATTGCGGCCGGGCTATTGTTATGCACAATTTTCATCGAATTTTCGACAACAGCAAATATCGAATATCAATTTCGATACGTTACGTAATTTTTTGCTCGAAGTGAAGTGTATGGAATGGTTTTAAAAACTAGTGAGAGAAAGGCACGTAGTTATTACATATCAATTAAAAAATGTACCGATTAGCCTGTTCAGAGTTCATGAGGATCTTGATTTCTCTCGTCACGCTTGAGAACGGAGACTCCTTTAATCAGCACCCGGAGCAAAGCAAGTATGTACTTACATATCTCCTGTCGTTATACGTACGTTTGACCTAGTTTCCGGAAAATCGTTGCCCGAGAACCTCTAGCAGAGCCGAAGCCGATATTTATCGTTGCCAAAGACAGCATACCTATTGGGACGATCGTTTTCATCGTTGCTCGTATCGTGGTTGCCGTTGTTTGCCCATTGTCTGGTAACCAACGCTCCCGTTTGATACCTTGCTTCTCTGATCTATGGTCAGTTTGAGGCTTGGTTTAACGCGCTTTCGAATTGACTCAAAGCGAAGTGTTACGTTAGCTAAACGCCTCGAGCATCGGATAATACTTAGATTCAATCTCGGTAAACAATTTGCATTGATAGCAGTCTATGAATTTTCATTGTTCAGAGACGAATTGTCAAACGGGGATTCAATAGATTTTTCTCTCTTGGCAAGTAAAACCAATTATGTTGAATGAATCGACTTTATGCTACATTTATCCGTGCAATTCCGTGTAATAAAAATCACAGTTTCTCTTTAAAATGCTCTCAGTGCCAAGTAAGTGAGCATGTATTAAACGTATATTCGGTGCAGGACAGCTAAATAATTCAACAGGATTATGTTCATTAAATACGAAACAATTAGATACATCTCCGGTTATCCACGCGACATTACTTATGCCAGCTATTTGTTTGCGGTAGCATTGTCTTTGACACGACTCTCAAATTACACAATATCCTGCTGTTACTAAATTAACGTTTCGTAAGAGTATAAATAATAGTGGCACTAAAAGTATCGCGCACAATAGAGCTAACGAATAAACCGATGTTTTCACCCGTGCAAAATTTTTCGTCAGAATTTGCAATAACGGAGCACAGTAAAAATTCATCAATTTAATTGAAAAGACTTTTCATCATATTTTCCTGTATCGCGTCCACCGACAACCTCTTTTGAATGTTATTCGATTCTCATACTGTTTTTCAGCCTGTCAATTTTTTTCATTCGACGTCCATCCTCGCGAAACGAATTCACGCTGACTGGCCGTGCATAATTTTAGAAACGCGATTAACCGGCCGATACAAGGGGCGGTAAAACACCGGCGAACTGCAATCGCTGCAAATAGATCTGGATGCGTGCAACGACTGCTGTTCAACCTGGGTGTACCTACACATCGAGAATCTTGGCAGCAGACCTTTTCAATGGAACCGTATCGACGCGATCGAATTCCGCGAACGGTCGCAAATTAGCCGCGAGTTTTCCACCCCCTTCAGAGCGTGAAATCGGTGCCAAATTCTTGTTGCCATTTTGAGACATCGTTGTTGTTCAAATAGTCTACCATCAACTGATTCACGATCGTGATCTTTAGTATTCATGATTGATGGTTCGACAGGCTAGATACTTCTCCTAAAGTTAACAGTATGAACGCGTTTATTCATTCACATTCGTAAACCGTAAGCCTTTCTATTTAATCTGAAAGCAAACATTTTCATTGCAAGGTGATTGATAAAAGTGTTTAACAGGAAATAGATGAAATTGATTCCGGTATTTCAATGTTAATTTGTTACGGGTCAATTAAGAGTTGAAATGTTTTATACGCGCGGTGAACGCGCTGGCTGTGATGTCACCCGTGGCATCTTCTCTCCATCCTCGTTTTATCTATCCGCGCTCGTCGCTCGAGGAATTCCTACGCGCAAATGCGGCTCGTCGAAGTGTGTCGAGTCTCTTTTGGCGATCTTCCACCGAGAAAATAAGCACGGGGCGCCTACTGCGCTCCGTGCACCGCGGGTTCGAATCATTGCCAGAAGCTTCGCGACACTCGGGTTATCATTCGGTTGTGTTTCACCTCGGAACGGAATCGGCGGATCTTCCGTTTCCTTTAACAGGCCTGGAAATTGTCGTCGGTGAATTTTCGGAAATCGAAGCCTGGGCTTGCGGCCAACTGGGCAAACTTCTTGAACCGTTATTACATCGTTAAACGAGTTTCGCGTGTGTTCCATTCGCGGGTAGGATGTCGTTCACTTTTTATGCAGTTAGTGACCTCACGAGAGGTGCCAGAGGTTTGGTTTATTTTAAAACGAGAACCCGAGTCGCACTGATTCACGGTATTGCTCATATATACGATAAATGGACATCATTTTATTAAATGTGATGGACGACATTATTTTTGTGAGGATGTAATTCGGTACTTCCTACGAGATAACATTTTCCACAATTTAGTACGAGATTTAATGAATTTTGTATTGTGAACTTTGACCTACTTCAGTTTCTTATCAACGACGTCTAAAGAAATAGCTTTGGCTTCTTCGCCGGGACTCTTTAGTCATCGTTTTTTACAATCCTTCTTACGATAAGTTGATAACTTGATAGATCGTTCCGCTTTTCATATCTTTCCACCTCGAATAGAGGTTCCTCGATGATGGATAGAAGAAAGTTTCGCTATATTAGAACGCATGACCCGCAATTGAATTAGATCTTCATCTTGTGAAAGAGAGAGTGAGATCATAACTCGTTCACACGTGTTTCTATATCCCAATCCTTCTTCACTTTAAAATCTATTTAGGAATTAGGACTTGAATTGCAACAGTGTACATTCTTGATATAATTGATTGGTCCCTGGCTCGCAAGTTTGTAATAATTCGAGTGGTTTCGGCATCTGCATATTTGATGTTATACTAGCCGGTCAGCTTCATGGATGGTAGTTCCAATTACAGTTACCGATTGACTTTAGGCAGGCTTAATACAGTAATGGGTGATAGAACTTTGTTCAGTGTAAGCAAATTATTAAAATTAGATGGTGGACCTAATTTATGGATGTTTTTTAAGATCCGTATCTAACATCATCAATTTCAATCAATTTATTTGCATGTCTCCAATTTTAATTGTTTGGAAGTAAATTTTATTTTATTTCACGAATGATACAATGTATGCAGTGACACAACATAGTTAACTCTAAAATATTTTCTAAATAGCAAAGCGAATAGTTTTTGCGTGTAGCAAAGAAAAACTCTTGTAACGTCAGGTTGACAGCGATCGATCAGATTCCATCGTTCAAGGAAATTGTTGACACTAGGTCAGTTCCCGTCCGAACGGAACCGGTCTCGAACACGGCGATCGATTACCCGGTTGAGGATTATCAGGAACGTCGGCTCGATCGTTCCAGATTGTTTTTCTCTTCGAGTCGCTGGCAAACAACTGGCAGCTATTAATTGCCAGTTCGCTTCCTCCAGTACTGATTTCCGGTACGATCCCAAGATAATTGACGCCACCAGGGAGCTCGATTGCGTTCGTGAAAAGAAAGAAGCGAGAATTAGGCGAACGGAGTAGTAATCAGCCATTATTAGCATTTCCTTCTTATGAATTCCGAGTTCAGTGAAATTCCGTTGAATGAAATCGGATATCGGTGGTGAGTGGTGAGTAGTGTCAAGTCATAAAAAAGAGAGCAACAAAGGCGAGAAAGGTTTTCACTAGGAAAATTGTATCTGTAGAAAATATATAAAATGCGTCTAATATGCATAGAAGCTCTTTTTAAAACAAAATTTCTATCTAGATTTCATTTTATAAATCGATATTACAGATATCGTACTTTGCCAAATTTCGTTTAAAAAGCTAGCTTGGAATATAAAAAATAAATTCTCTTATTCGGTTAGGGGAAAGTTTTGCATCTTTTACTAATGCAATGTTCATGCTATTCATGGAAATGGAATGGCTACGGAAGTCAACGACCTCCCCTAACGCGGTACAATTGTTTTGCTTCTAAATGGAAAAATCTCTCGGGGGAGATCGTCCCGTAAATTCTTGAATAACGTAGCCCTGTTCGATGATCGTAAAAGAATCACGTCCCAGGCAGTTTCACAGAGATACGGGCTCGATCGAGCCTCCATCCCCCGTGCAATGCCTGGCTCGCGTAAAAGAAGGTCAACGAGACTGCTCCTTCAGACTCGAGAGTGGTCTAGCTGTATAAATTTTTGATGACACACATTTCACTTGTTTGTAGTTCGGTGGCGGTGCTTGTCCCGCCGATACTCCACGTTTACGAAGTTACGTCTACCGATTCATGTCACGTAATTCGGATTTATCGAGACAGCTACTCACGAAAAGTCGCTAACAATGACATACAAATTTTACTCCGTTTCAATGGAAAAATTTTTTTCTATTCAACTGAATTATTTGTCGCGTATAATCAATAAAATCCTTTATTTTCTCGGGAAAGAGTGGAATTGTTCGATACTGTTCGTATTTTATTTGCACATTTTCTGTGTCGATTATTACCGAAAAAAACTTGACGAACGCAAGGCGACAGAAAGTAGTGTCAGATAAAGAGGTACGTTGACGACAAGGAACAAACAGGCGGTAATCGAGAAAAAGTCACGTCGCACGGGCCTCCTTGAAATATAGAGCAGAAACGGTTCGTTTCGAGTGCGGTTGCATTTAGAGGGTTGATGCAAATGCAAACACAAAGGTTCTGTTGCGCCCACGAAGAAACGAGGCAGCAACGCGACGCGTCGCGGGTTTTCCATGTTCGCGCTCGTTCAAACGACGGAGCTCTCCAGAGTATTTTGTGCGAAAGTAGGTGCGAAAAGGAGATGCCGTGCGCCACTAGTGGATTGCCGTCGCATCGATTTTCCTTCTCGAAAGTCCCACCACACTTGAGTATTTCGCCTTCTGCTAGAACGACTAACAAAATTCTCGACTTTTCGTGAAATTCTCGATTATTTTCTTTAATATCAAAGAAACGATTCTAAATGGTTTTCTATAGCGCGACGCAAATTTGAACAAGTGTTATTATTCTCTTTCTTTACTTTTCTGAGAGAATTTAATATCGAAGAAAAAGTAACTTTGAGAAGATATCGGATGTTAAAAATCTGTTATAAAATTTATGTGTTAGAAACATTGATGCCATATTTTCCCATTTTTATCGCTCACAAAGACAGCGAACCGGACTCATTGTCTGCCAGTCAAATTGGATCGATCAAGGGTAGATACCGTTCCGAGTCTCCTTATTTCCCCCTATTATTTATTCGTTCGTTACCCGGTCGTGAAGACACGCATGGTTGCCTGTCACGAAAGTGCACATGTATATCTTCCCACGGAGCGCTCTGTAGTGGAACGGTATCCGAAAAAAAGAGGAACGGCGCCGAAAGGTCTGAAACGGAAAACTCGGCGTGGAAAAGTGAATTTCCGCGAAAGCGAGAAAACACTCTCTTGAACCGTCGACAATGTAATCTCGCGAGCAAGACGTTAATGTTGAAGGTGCGGTAAGAGTTCAGAAGCGTAGTGGTTTTTCTCTAATTGCGAGTAGAGGTTACTTTCTTCGTAGAAGTTACCTGAGTACAAAGTACATTTTGTTCTGGAAATAATAAACTTCGTTTCTTCCATTTTTAAAACAAAATTTCTATCTAGATTTCATTTTATAAATCGATATTACAGATATCGTACTTTGCCAAATTTCGTTTAAAAAGCTAGCTTGGAATATAAAAAATAAATTCTCTTATTCGGTTAGGGGAAAGTTTTGCATCTTTTACTAATGCAATGTTCATGCTATTCATGGAAATGGAATGGCTACGGAAGTCAACGACCTCCCCTAACGCGGTACAATTGTTTTGCTTCTAAATGGAAAAATCTCTCGGGGGAGATCGTCCCGTAAATTCTTGAATAACGTAGCCCTGTTCGATGATCGTAAAAGAATCACGTCCCAGGCAGTTTCACAGAGATACGGGCTCGATCGAGCCTCCATCCCCCGTGCAATGCCTGGCTCGCGTAAAAGAAGGTCAACGAGACTGCTCCTTCAGACTCGAGAGTGGTCTAGCTGTATAAATTTTTGATGACACACATTTCACTTGTTTGTAGTTCGGTGGCGGTGCTTGTCCCGCCGATACTCCACGTTTACGAAGTTACGTCTACCGATTCATGTCACGTAATTCGGATTTATCGAGACAGCTACTCACGAAAAGTCGCTAACAATGACATACAAATTTTACTCCGTTTCAATGGAAAAATTTTTTTCTATTCAACTGAATTATTTGTCGCGTATAATCAATAAAATCCTTTATTTTCTCGGGAAAGAGTGGAATTGTTCGATACTGTTCGTATTTTATTTGCACATTTTCTGTGTCGATTATTACCGAAAAAAACTTGACGAACGCAAGGCGACAGAAAGTAGTGTCAGATAAAGAGGTACGTTGACGACAAGGAACAAACAGGCGGTAATCGAGAAAAAGTCACGTCGCACGGGCCTCCTTGAAATATAGAGCAGAAACGGTTCGTTTCGAGTGCGGTTGCATTTAGAGGGTTGATGCAAATGCAAACACAAAGGTTCTGTTGCGCCCACGAAGAAACGAGGCAGCAACGCGACGCGTCGCGGGTTTTCCATGTTCGCGCTCGTTCAAACGACGGAGCTCTCCAGAGTATTTTGTGCGAAAGTAGGTGCGAAAAGGAGATGCCGTGCGCCACTAGTGGATTGCCGTCGCATCGATTTTCCTTCTCGAAAGTCCCACCACACTTGAGTATTTCGCCTTCTGCTAGAACGACTAACAAAATTCTCGACTTTTCGTGAAATTCTCGATTATTTTCTTTAATATCAAAGAAACGATTCTAAATGGTTTTCTATAGCGCGACGCAAATTTGAACAAGTGTTATTATTCTCTTTCTTTACTTTTCTGAGAGAATTTAATATCGAAGAAAAAGTAACTTTGAGAAGATATCGGATGTTAAAAATCTGTTATAAAATTTATGTGTTAGAAACATTGATGCCATATTTTCCCATTTTTATCGCTCACAAAGACAGCGAACCGGACTCATTGTCTGCCAGTCAAATTGGATCGATCAAGGGTAGATACCGTTCCGAGTCTCCTTATTTCCCCCTATTATTTATTCGTTCGTTACCCGGTCGTGAAGACACGCATGGTTGCCTGTCACGAAAGTGCACATGTATATCTTCCCACGGAGCGCTCTGTAGTGGAACGGTATCCGAAAAAAAGAGGAACGGCGCCGAAAGGTCTGAAACGGAAAACTCGGCGTGGAAAAGTGAATTTCCGCGAAAGCGAGAAAACACTCTCTTGAACCGTCGACAATGTAATCTCGCGAGCAAGACGTTAATGTTGAAGGTGCGGTAAGAGTTCAGAAGCGTAGTGGTTTTTCTCTAATTGCGAGTAGAGGTTACTTTCTTCGTAGAAGTTACCTGAGTACAAAGTACATTTTGTTCTGGAAATAATAAACTTCGTTTCTTCCAGAGTAAACGTCCTTCAGAGTGGAACATAGTTCGTTATAATTTTATCAAATGAAACAATCATCTTTGATCGTTCGCTTCGTGTTTTCATTTCAATTTAATAATAAAAGAAATAATAGATTCATTTTGGGAAATTTTTGTATCGATTTCTATTAGACGTATCCAGCTATTGTTCCTTCCCACGAGGAAAAGTTTCATTGGCTCTTTGTCTAGACATTTTAGTTCCATTGCCACACCCGGTAATTTGGTTCTTCATTGAAACAAGTTCGATAAGTTTCCTCGATATGAATTTACTCGTTCCGTCTGCTAATAGCAATTTCCTTCGGCTCAAATACAGTAGAATGCTTTCATCTCGATAATTAGGAAAGTGTTTCAGGCAGAGTACAGGATCTTCTAATTTTAAATTTAAGTGAAAAATTCAGTGTGCACTGCAAGTACGTAATATTTATCTAAAATTAGATCGTGTCGAATTTCGAATTCTTCTTTGTAATTTATTTAAGAATTATCCTCTTTACTATATAATTTAATGGATTTCTACTCAATTCGAGCTCTGAATCAAAGTTCTTTATACGATGCTACATTTAACTAGAGAAATGTAGTGCACTCGCCGTAAATAATTGGCAAAGGAAGACGCAAAGCAGGTAGACGGTTTTCGTTTATCGAGGACTCGATGAAACGAGCTCGTAGGATAGCGAACGACATTCTCATCGTGCGCGAGGAAAGGCGGGTTCGAGATTTTCTTCCGTCCGTGGTCGTTGATGGGAAACGATCTACTATTGCGTCGTTCCATTTAAACAATGAAGCATTTACGAGAACTGTAGACCTCGTTATTCAGCGCGACCGTGTCAGTCGTATGCATTGTACTTGCCGTGAAATTCTCTCGTGCAACGGTTGAGGCAACTCGATGATGCATCATCGTGTTACGCAAGATCAGGATTCATGAATTGGCATGTATTTTTAATAACGTCGATTTCCTGAATATTCTCATAATTATTCACGCAATAGAAACAGAGTGACATTTCGTGTCATGTCTTTCTTTATTCTATTGTTAATTTGAATATTTAAAATGATAATGATTTAAAATGATAGTCAACGTCATTCTGTATATTAATTAATCTCATAATTGCTGTTGCAAAGGTACTCGCAAACTTTGCATGTGACTATATTAATGTTGTGTCAGCGATTTTCTAAATCTCTCTTCGAGGCGACGTCTTTGAACGGGAATGCCTGTCAGGAACACGTTCCCTTTCGTCCTACGCAACGCCTCCAGCGTTGAAATGGAAACACCCGCCCAAAAATTGCCCCTTTAACGATTACGATGTTCGCCGTTTCGCCGGTGCCAAGGTCTCTTGGCTTATCCCTCGTCTCTCTCTAGCCCCCGGCGACTTCTCGTCCTCTCTCCAGCCGTCGGTCACTTCGCCTCTCTTTCCCTTGTCTTGGCACGTTTTCAGGGTTAAAAAAGAAACACCGCCTCGGGACTAAAGAGAGACAGAGATAGTCCTAGGTCGACGAGAGCTCCTTAATACCTCCTGAAAGCCTCCACCGGAAGTCGAAAGTCGACCCACACCCCCTTTTTTTCTCGGCGATTCAGTTGCGTTGGCGAGCAGCCAGAATCGCGGTGCGATCGAAATGCTCGAATATGGTTAGCAGTGCGTCGAATATTCGATTTCAAGTTCACAGGAAATGAGCTGTGCATGGTTCTTATATGGGAAGATCAATAAGAAATTGAAACAAAATTTTTTATAACAATTTATTGCAACTATTGTATTTCGTAGGTCTCAGTATGTAAAATAATTAGAACCTTCATTATTTCTTTAAGACGGGAAAGCTTAAGGATTGTTCTAATTAGGTTGGTTAAGAAAGGAGCAAAGAATAAGAAAGAACGAGCTTGTTTATTACAAACTAGGGGCGAGTCAATTCGCCTCGACCGAAATCAGGTTCTACGTCAAACTTAATTCTACCATCATGGCGTAATACACGTTTTATTGATCATCAGATATGATTTAGATGTCCAACCAGAATGTACATTTCTCCCATCCGCTGCAATTTCGAACGAGATCGTTCGATCATCGGAAGATTTTCCTAAGTGTTTACTGGTCTCGTTGGTCTGGATATGCTCTCGGTTCTGCTCCGAGACTCGTTCCACCCCTTATTTGATGGATCTCTGATGTCTGCGAGGCATCGATCGGTCGCTTTAACGGCTAAGACATTAAGGCATCAAGGCAAATGCATTGTTGATGGGTAATTCGATTCGTCTTAGAGAAATAGTCTGTAAACAGTCGAACGACTCACGTTAGTTGTAATAAAATGTGAAGGATCGCCGTGAGCAATTTAAGGAAATTTCGCAACACAATGGCAGAGTGAATAGTATCCCCTTTTGCTTCCGGTTTTCGTCGTTCACCGCTTCGCAAAAATATCCGCGTCTTCTATTTTAACCGGCCGGACACACTTCATCTTGTCCCCCGTGTTCTTCGGTATTTCTGTTTCGTCACATCCTCCAAGGAGATGCAGAGAAAGAGCCCGCTTGGCCTCGTTGCAAAAATAATAATAAAATCCTGTTGCGTTTATTTATTTCGATCGAGCCGATACGAATGGGTACATTTGTTTAACTGTTTCTTTTGTCTTTGGGTGACAAACAAGCTCGATGGGGATTGGGTACGGTTCATCGAACTGGGAATAAATTTCCGACGGCGTCAAAAGAGGCGAGGGATTGAGGTTTATCGACGAAACGTCCAGGCGCGATTCGTTTGCAACGCGTCGTTATAAATTCATAATTCTTGTGGAAACGCGATTCCGCGAGGTTTGCTCTTTCCAACGCGCGTCTACCTGCCTGCCCGTTGATTTATTCGGCCGTTACGCGAAACAACCTGTCGCCGATTAATCTCTTAAGCTGGCAAGATGAATTAACCCGCGAGCACTCGCAGAGAAACCATCGCGACTACGACCGTTCCGTTCGGTCGGATGCTTTGCCTTCGAAATGATTAATAGGATCGCATCGACCGTCGAGATGTTTCATGGGCGGTATTTGACGAGGCGCGTACGGAATTCTGGAAATTTGCTTATTTCTTCACCGTTAAATTCGATTATACGTTCAAGAAGAAGATTGAAGTTCTTTTTCATTCATCATCTTGTTGATCATCCACAATTTTAGATACGAATATTAAAATGATTAGGTCTCGGAATTTCTTAAAAGATGCTCGAATTTATAAACGACTGAAGTTTTCAAATAAAACTAATGGGTTGATATTAAGTGTTCTTATTAATTTTTCTGGAAGTTAATACGAAGTTTGTTGCCGTTCATCGTTCCTGCCGCTGGCTTCGAGTTCAGGGAGGCAAAATTTCCCCGGGGACCGGTCACTCCTCGAAGAAGCGTCAGGGAAGGTAGAAAACTTTGCCTCATCATAGAATGATTAACTCGCTCCGAAAGCGAGACGCGGTTTCCGCGTATAGTAGGCTTGACGGTGACTCTCAGCTCGAAGTTATCATGTCTTAACGAGGATATTCATTTTCCTCTCGTGTTCCTCCGACGTGCATTCTTCTGTTCTTGGAATATATCTCCCGATTAAACCCCGTAGTCACGTGACCAGTTTATCCGTAGATAAAAAGGTAACACGTTACTTACGAGCGATATAAAATATTCGAGGATGGTCTGTTTGCACCTTATTTTAAAAAGTTATAAGTTTAACCGTTTATAAAGTTAACTCGATATTGTAGCTTTCAACTTTATCACTTCACTTAAAGCATCAAATAACGTCTCTTATTTTATTACGTGATATTTATTTNGATATTTATTCTCTAGTTTAAATAAACGAATCAGGTATTTTAAGCTTATTAATGGGAGGCGAAGTGTTCGTCTTAGATAACTTTTATGATCTTAATTTTTATGGTCTTAAACCAGATACGAATAATTCCAATTTTAATTAAATATCTTGAACTCTAGTTCAAAGATTTGCTACTGTTGCCACAGTATTTTACAATGGAGATCTCGCAGATGCTAGATTAATCGAGATCGATCGAAATCCAGTCTGGAAAGAGGCCTGCACGTACTGGCTGTTTGCTCTGTCCGTACCTAGGCTGTACCTACACCCGGGGCTCGTTGCTCGTACAAATAAAGATTAATTTCCGATGTTGACGGTAGACGTGTCTCGTAATCTTGGCGATAAAACCTGGTGCCACACGCGACACCTGTTAATTCAACCAAAGGTGAACGCATCCACCAACATTTACCTGTGCCCAATAGTCTGATAAGATGCGTTCTCGACCTCTTTTGCGCCATCGAACGAGATCGTTAAACGCCATAACATCACGTGCTTTCGATAAATGAAAATTGTAACAGAAATCTTCTTCTTTAGAACAAATTTAATGTTGATTGAAAAATCCTGACTTTTTAATCGATCCTACGTAATTGTACTCCATATTATTGAGAGTTGAAATGTTTACGTAGTGTTCGAGGAGAAAGCAATTAAACAGCGAAGTATAATTCAGTCGGTAAATGACGGCAATTTCATAATGGGCAACTCGTTAAATTCGTTGGCCTGGCGCATTAAAAAAGGTACATACGAGCCGTAAACAAGCGGCTATTTCCGGTTTCAGGTACGCAACAGGGGAACGAGCTTTTTTCCATTTCACGTAATTTATCCGTATTAAAAAAAAACAGCAGCAGATGCCTACATACCGGAGGAAAGAGTTTGCTTTTCCATAAACTATTGATTCAGATAAAAAACCCGTAAATGTACGCAATGAATTATAGCATAATGTTAGATATTATACTTCTACATTCCTCAGAGTATATTTCGATGCTCGTATCTTCTCTGATCGATAGGGACATTGATTTGTCCATTTGCCGAAGGATACCGAGCTTTCGCAGCCAAGTTCGCCAAGCAATGCACGTTATCGGGAGTCTATCCATCAGTTATTATTACACTGGCTTCTCGACCTTTTCTCGTATTCATGATAATGCCAGCGTGTCTATCTATTTAGCTTCGATTCAGACGATAGACGAAAGTATTCTAATAAGAGTGAAGTCTTGTTTCTGAAATACTTCTACTGAACAATTCCGATGAGAACCGAACGATTTTAATCTAAAATTCTGTGTCCCCGACTCACATGAAACTTCTGAACGTGACTCACGGCTAAGAATTCACGACTCTAATCACATACTTTGGCGGAGATACAGTTTCCTTCGCAGTGTTGGGGGACTGCTTGAAGCGAAACTTCCTCGGGAACAACGCGTGCAGCCGCGATCCAGATGAAAAGGAATGTCCGTCGAACTATTGCATCGAATCCGGTCACGTGTTCTCCGTAGTTGCGTGAACCGTGTATACACGATGTCTCGAACTTAATCATTCCACGTTTAAACAAAGACAGACATCAAATAAAATTTTTGTATTGTCAGAACAAATACTTGAAATATTTTTTCATATAATTAGCTTAAAAAATAGTAGCATAATTGCATGAGCCATGCATCTAGGATATGTCGAACCTAGTCATTTTACATTTAAAGAAAAGAAACGGGTATCTCATAAAACATGTTAATAACGCGTGTCCACTTATATAGAATTCATGTATTACGAAAACAAACTTCACTTGAGGTATTATTTGAAACGAGTTTGAAACCTGCGCGCTTAGGTTCGAACGGGACACCCTGTGCAGCTATCCCCATGCCCGGCAAAGGTAAACGCGTTGCTCACAGCGTAATACGCTACACGTAAGTACTACGTAGTACGCTAAGCCTTCGAGAGTAGTACATACACCGTGTGCGCGAAGCACAGGAAATAACGGTGCTCGTTGTACCTATGGTATATGGCCGCGTTCACAACAACCAGTGGAACGTAACATTCCCTCGAATCAGTTTCAGCTTGGATGAAAGTCTCACGCACGATGCGACTACCATTGTGTTCCTCCGACTCGCCTTCAACCTGGCGGAACTTCAAGCTTGCATTAATAATATTGTATGCACGGTATACAGAAATGTTTCCATGGTATGGAATTCATCGTAACATTTATATGAAAAAAATTTACAGAGGAAATTGAATTTTGACTCTGTTCATCAATTAGAATATCTTAACAGATAAATTGTGCACTTGTATGCAATATAGGATAATTCGTGTTGCGGTGTAATTAAATTCGGCGAGGACGCTTGTACTTTATGTGGTGAAGTACGAATGTTAGCCAAGCAGGCGAGGTATGCGAATGGCGGCAAATTCGGGTAACAGAATGCTGTTTTGTTCATTGTAGCTTGAGACGAGGGTTTCTGCTACATCGCGCTTCCATCGGTACGCTCGATAATTGTTAACGTTACGCCGCGTCTGTTTGCGTTACGCCAATTCCCTTTGCCACTTCGAGCGAACCGTCATTCACAACCGTGGATAAATTCTTGTAAGAGTGATTTAATTAATCAGATTAAGCTGCGATTATTACAGGAATTTAATTGTTAAATACGAAATCATTTGGCGGACGTAGTTTTTCGTGGTTTCGTAGCAGCTGGTTGAATGGACCGGAGAGGTTCGGTACGCGTTCATGTGAGAACCACTGCGATCGATGACTCCGAAAGCATCTGTAGCTCGACCGAGCGCAGATTATTTGCATATTTATCCAGTAGCCGAGTGCACGCGACCCGATAAAAACGGCGATATCGAAGAGCGATTTGATAGAGAGAGAAGAGTGCCCCGAGCGTGAATTCACGTAGAGAAAGTTTTGAATCGGTTCGTAAGCACCTTCGCGATTTTGTTGCGACGAGGAACCTTCATTTTTTCTACGCTCGTTCGTCTGTTTTTAAGTGGTATTTTATCGACGTTTTTGTTTCCCCCCGGGACTTCGGTTATATTGATTTTTGCTTGGTGTTTTATAGCCCGCCGCGAGAAATGTTGGGTATATTTTAGCTTTCATATCACTGCTCATAAATCCGGTTACTGATAAAAGTTTACATTCCTTTAGGAAGAACTGCCTCGGTTTTCTCCTCGCTTATCAATTAATCATTGAAGAATTTTTTATACGAGAGTCAACTGTAAATAAGGAAATATGCCTTAACTTATGAAACGTGAATACCATAGAGATTCTACTATCAATTATCACGAAATGAAAGGAAGAATACCGTCTCGGTACTTAATGTACGACCATAAAAATATGGCTCGAGATTCATCTTAAAATCCGGCTCCTCGCCGATCCCGCCGGGACTCTTTAAAATAAAACGTTGGGTTGAGCGTCACTGAGTCATTCTCTCATTGCCCGGCGACGAACTACGACCGCGAATGAAACATGTTTCAACTTTTTCGCCGGCACTTTGAGGAGTACTCGAGCGTGGCGTTTCATTAAGTTCCGCAGCGCGCGGCGTGTCGCGGCTCGGCGTTTCATCGAGCCAAAACGACGGCAATCGAGATTCTCGTGGAATCGCGATTTAATCGCGTAGACCGTGTTTCGTTATAGAAAGTCGGACAGTTTTTCCAAGGACTAACGCTCGCCGCTTTAATCGATCTCGAGTCCGATCCGATCCGGCCTCTGCAACTAGATTCTCGTAATTGCCGGAAGTCTGATTCACGCGGACGATTTCCTGCCGCCTAGAACTAGTTACGGATTTACGTGATTTTCCCTCGATTTATTCGTTTCTGCATCCTCTCCCAGAAATAATTAATTTACTCTTTTCACTTTTAAACGTTAAAACAGTTTACGTAAATAGAATTTCATTTAGTCATATTTTAATTCATTATTCGTAATGAAAATATTAGAAAAAATTCTTTTTGTGTTGTTCGATCGAAAAGTCTTCTAGTTTTCACTCGTGTTCTCCATGAGAACCTTGTGAGTGGTCGCATTGGCGGGTCGCTCGCGGGAGGGTCACGACAAAAGGGAAGGCGTTGTAAAAGAAAAAAGCGCGGGGCCAACCCACGTGGACATCCGGTCGCGTAGGGGATGCAATTAGGGATTAACGAGCATTTAGCCAGGGTGGAACGGCGAATAATGGAGATTCGATCCCTGCGCGAGGAGGAGAGTCAGAGGGCGAAAGGCGCGTCCGCGGGTGCACGGCAAACCAACGGGTTGGCTTCATGGTTTCTCGCGCTTTGTGCCGCAAAACACGCTCTGTCTGCAGCTGGGCGTGCGCTCCATTTTACGTCCGTCTGTCTGTCACTTTTGTTTACCGTCTGCGCGTATTTGTTTCCACCCATCAAAGGAAATTATATCGAGATAGATCGATGCCTCCCTCTCTGGCCCGGCGAGAATGGGTTTCGGGTTCGATTAGCTGGATGAAATTTGATGCTATTCAGTGTGATATCGGATGTTGGTGGTACCCATTTTAGGTGATAATCGTTTTTCATAAAAATGTTTCTCATATCTTTTTCAATTGTTGCAAATATTAATGAAGCAATTTTATCATCTATCCGTGTCCATAACGAACATCCTGAGACTTCGGCATCGATTCTTCATATTCATGTGTTATTATGTGACACATAAATACGTGATTTGTCTGATCGTAAGGAAGTTCGTCCTCAGATCGTTTTCTCGCCAATATAAATTACGACGGTCCATTCCACGGGATGGGCCCGAGGTTCAAGTTGACAACCAGCGGCCAGGTAATTGGGGAACGGAAAACATTGTGGCGTATCTATGGCAACACCCCAGCATCCCTTAGCGTAAACCCTCTCCGCGGCAATGCCCGGGGCAACGTGCCCTAACCGTTGGCTGCACCCTCGCTTTATCTGTGCGCTTTTCCGCTCGCGTTTCTCGAAGCTCTTGCGCGACCGAAAACGTCTGCCGCCCGTTATTCCATTAGAGGCGACCTCCTGAAGGGATCGTTTAATCGTAGCGACAAGATCGTTTTAGGAACAGCAGAATTTTCACGGAAGATGATGTATTGATTCGTTTGTATCACCGTATGAAATTATGTTTGAGGTGGAATAAAAATTGCTAGACTGATTTCTCCAAAGTACGGTCTACTATTAACTTCTGAAAGTGAAAAGTTCAGGGATACGAGATAATATCGGTTGCAGTAAATACCGTCGCGCCCTTGTAACGATGTTATCTGTATTTGCGTCTCCCCTCAAATTATCCCTTCAAATTCACCCTTTGTGTACCCATAATCTTCACCATGTTCCACTGATTCCAGCATCCGCTTAATCGACCAAATAACGATCGGTATTAAGCTGTCGGCTAATCATTAAGTCAGTAGAATTTGTAATAGACAGTTATGATTTCTAATGGATGGAATATGTAATAGACGACACAAGCATAGACGTATTTATATTTTTTTCTAAATTCAGTCCAATTAGATTATTTTATTAGTCTTGCATTTCAATTAAAACTATGTTGTAGCTATTTTGTCATTTACGTACTGAAACAACGCTTTTTATTTTTATGTCAGTCTCATTCATTTTCTTAGGGCATCTCGTAAACTCGTTGACTGCACGTATGTGCGAAATTCGAAAACGAACCTCAAGTTGACGAGCCGATTATAGCGGCACTCGGCACGGTTCAAGATCCCCTAGAACAATAACTGCTTGTCCATTGTTGCAGCGGGCATGCCTGTTGCATCAAGGCAACGGGAAACGGGAACGGCCCTTATGGCGCACGAGACTAACCGTATAACCGAATCCATTTGTCTGCTCGTAATATTCGATGTCGTAATCCGGAACGAGGGTTCAGTCGCCACCGCCCCCGTGGATCCTCTTGATCCACCCCAATGCGCCGGCTATTAATTTTATGCTCGTATGAACAGAGAACTTTCTGTAGTTTGACAAAACTTCAATAAAATTCTTCTTAGACTTCAGAATTTAATCATACGAGATTAGTTGAAACATGCTTTTTTAATTGTTATTATCATAATGTATAAAAATATCAGTAATGATCGAGATTAGATATGATTGGTAATTATAAATTGCTGAGGAACTTTAATTTGAAACTCATTTTGCATACACGAATGTAACTGTGCTGCTCACTTGACTAAATATGCTTTACATTTATTTTTTCGATAATCTCGTATATCTAGATATTTTCCACTTGTCTACATGATATTTGCTCGTCGATGTTCAGACACGCAGTAGGATTTCGTCGAATCAAGGGATCGCAAGCATCCCGTGATGGCCCCGTGTGTTTCGATTTGCATAATAGCTACTCGTAGCCGTGAATCGTGAGGCGAGTCTGCACGCCCAACGCGGTCGCACACCTTGCCGTGCGTATCGAATAGCTGCGAGAGAGTTTCGTTATCGATCGCTATCGAACGGCTCGACCTGTGCGTATGACAAGTGTCGTCACGCAGATTATATTGCCGTGTGATTCGGTAACGCGTTCAAGAATTACACGTTGTACTTATACTTGGATACTTGACGTTAGAGTTAGACGAGTCTTGCACGAGGTGAATCGGTTGGACGGTCGAACTCAGTAAATTTTAGTGGTGCTTTACAGTGCATAGTATATTATATCGATCGTTGAAAGTAACTTCGTTGGTTAATCATTTGCCTTATGTTATATTTATAATTTATCCTTGAACGAACGATCATAAATTAGCTGTATACAAGATAAATGTGAATCATGTGGGCGAGAGGGATAAAAAGTTCGAAGATGTCAATTTCATTGAATAATCTGACGAGTGAGTTTCAAAAATTTAATTAATGCTTATTTTCGTGATATGGAAAGTAGATCATATCTTCGTGTACACATGTGCCTATAACAGAGTTTAATATTTCGAAATTATTTTACGCTTACGTAAGAATCCCTAGCGAACTACAATGCATGGGACTGCACTGTATCTTATCTCTTATCGATTCGCATTATCGGACCTGTTGCAAAGATAACGGAACGTACTACTCGGTTTTGTATGATTTACTGTCGATTCGTGTCCTCTAAGTTTTATGCGATAACGGGCATAGGTTACGTTAAGATCCATTGGGAGATCCGGGACAATGGGAAACTGCACTTCATCGCCGCGTTAATATTGCCATTGTCCGCGGCACGCTAGACGCCGATGCACATCGGTGCAACGGCCCTCGACGGCCTTTGACGCGGGTGAATAGGCCTCCCAGCCACCGGAAGCGCTTTGTCGCGTCAATTATTCCACTTTCGGTTCGCCGAACAACGATACGTGTTCATCTTCATACAATAAATGTAGAAAAACTTCCAATAAGTGGCTGCTTTAACATGGCCATTGTACGAGAGTAGATATCCCTATGCCAGTAATCATCTCGAAACATTGGACACTATAATACAGCGAATGTCTCTAAATCTAAAATTATGAACAATACGAAATTTGTTTTTCCAGATACTAAATCAAAGAATGTCATTAAAATGTGATTATTTGATTTTTCTATGACATATCTTTCTGAGATAGTGCATTAATTATTCGCTTGAGGCTTTCTTCGAGCATTAGATCAATCGCGAGCAATTTTCAGCGACGATCGGTCGGCGTCACTTGCCAAGGAATGCTTTTCCTGTGTGAATCCCGTGCCAACAGCCCGGCTAAGCCATTCCTGATGGCATCGAGTTCTCTTCAGATCCCGAGAGAAAAGTCTCCGCCGACCTCACGGAGAGAAATTGAACTTATTATTTTTCGAGCCGTGTGTCGCTCCTTTTTATTGAAACGCCAAAGCGGAAATCCCCAATAGATTTTTCCCTCCTTTGATCTTTCGCACCTCCGTCCATGGATAAAGGACAAAAGCTGAATTTTGTTTTCACTTTGTGAGAACAGTTTCTTCAATAGTGACAATATGACGGAGTTTCGGTAGGTTTTTTTTTAGTTTCCAAGAACATTTGAAATTCGAACATGGCGATGGTATTCGTATGAATATTTTATACCGCATCGGCAGTCAATCACTAGTACAACTGAAAAAATAAATGGAAACCGGTATTAATGTTTGATGCTTAGGAGGTATTGTGTTTTGACATTAAACAATCCTTTCGGTGATAAAATATTTCACGTGCAAAATTTTATGCTGTTTCATCCGATTAAAAGTCGCGGGGCAGATTTATTGGACATCAGTTAAACACGACGCCAGTTTAAATATATAATAAACTCTCGTTGCTCGCCTCGCTTAGAATACAGCGGCCTTATCAGAGTTACGTATATAAAAAGAAAAATTTATACTACGAGAGTACATGTTAATACTGACGTCAATCGACGTATTTATTATTACTCTTATCGCCTACTTTCTATAAAGTGTGTGACTCCATCTAAAAGTTCAATCAATAACGATTTATCGATTAAGAGAATTTATTAATTATTACATCATTGATTGATTGACTAGCAACAAATTAGTAATTCGATATATTTTCTGAAATTTTTCCTACTTGACGTCTATCAATACCGAAGACGATCGACCTCTCATCGCTCCCGTTTAATTACATCCCGAAATTAGGCGTTTAGGGCGTCGATGCAGTGAGCGTGCCAAGAAACTCAGACTGGAAGATCCTTTCGTCGAAAGTGTCCCCGAGGGATGCTCGAGGCTGATGATCGTCGTTCACGACGAAACTGTCCTACCTCACGTTATCCTCCATTATTCCCTGCTAGGAGCACCCCGAAATTTCCGTTTAACAACGCCCTCCCTTTGTGCCTTTCGCACCCTTGCTCGCTGTTAAAGATACATTCTGTATTATAACCGTTCAACAATGTTATGAATAGGAGGACACGTTCCAATATAGAATGAGGCTAGTTTCAATATAAATGAAGTTATTTGAAGAGGTTCCCTCGGTATTATGTACTCTCTTCATAATAATAAGTGTAATATATTCTGAATACGTAAAAGAATTATTATTTGTTATGTGAGACGTCGAGTGCATTGAAAGGACTAAGATTGTTCCACGATTACCGCGATTTTGACGCGTTAATTGCCTCCGCAAATTAGTTACTTGTTAACGAAAGATGTTATTACGCGAAGTAATTAGCGGTTAGTTGATCAGAACGCTTGCGTGGCTGTGAAATTATAAATTTAGAGGACTTTCAGCGGATCTGCTGATGCGTTATTAAAAGCTTGTTAAATAATAAACTATATATGGAAACTGGAAATTCGTCGGATAACATTGCGAGTGCTTGAAGGAAAATTTTTGCTTCCAAAGGGCAGGAGCCATTAAATATCCATGGGGCCACGGTGTCGGGTATTGATTTTATGGTGACATCGACATGGCCGTCTAACAATGAGTTAAGAGGGACCATGGCAGAGAGACGGGGCGAGAGCGAGTTGAATCGATACGATTCACGGTGAATATTCATCCGGCAACTGTAAACAGTGTCCCAGCTCGAGAGGGACAATAACCCCGGAAAATAAGTTCCACTTCTAAGGGGGAAGTGGATCGAAGTCGTCTTTCATCGCATTATCCTTCCACGCTATCCGCTTTTCCTCCTTTCGCGTTTCCTCAAGACCTTTTCTCTTCGAATGGAAAGAAGGAAATAATAAAACTTTGCGGGGAAACATTGAAGAAGTTTTACTGCAAAAAACATGAATTCATATCTCTTTCCT
This sequence comes from Ceratina calcarata, assembly GCF_001652005.2. Classification (NCBI taxonomy): domain Eukaryota; kingdom Metazoa; phylum Arthropoda; class Insecta; order Hymenoptera; family Apidae; genus Ceratina; species Ceratina calcarata. The sequence goes on along the minus strand of NW_017163090.1, from coordinate 803,803 downwards.
CTCGGTATAAAAATAAGATTCAAAACGAATTTACCTCATCCCTATTTAATTTTATGTTTCAATACAATCGTCTTACTTTTTAGTTACTTGTAATGTTATACTCGTTTCTGAAATAATTGTTGTCGCTTCTCTGTTATTTTCAAGTCCTACTTCGAATGGAGTTTTGAATTAGATTTCTGCAATATTTCCTTTGGGACAAATGTGTGTGAGAATTTTTCAACAAAATGTTCCAGCGAATGATAACAGCATTTCCTTGGTAATTGGTAGATGGTTTCGTTGAAGCGATCGATTCAATCGTGCGAGGGTAGTAAAGCCGAGTCTAGGGGATGTTTCATCCCTCGTCGGTAACGTAGGAGTTGCTATTTAGCTTTTTCCCGGAAAACTCAGGAAATAGAGGATTACGTACCTCAGGCCGATAACAGCAGCCTGACTGTTGCTGAACACGGTTGTTCATCGACAGTTCTAATCGCAATTTCGTTCAATAATAAAAGTTTTACTGCATATGCCTGCGAGGTGTTTCGTTACTGATGTTTAATTGTATTTTGTTTGTTTGTTTATTTGTTACAGCAAAAAAGCAAAATGGGGCGGCGTTGCGGACGAACAGTTTGGGCTCGGGGGCGAGAACGCCACCACTCGAGAGGAAAAGCAAATTTTCAGCCCTCGGTAGACTCTTCAAACCGTGGAAATGGAAACGGAAAAAGAAATCGGATAAATTCGAAGCTGCCTCATTATGTAAGTATCGCGTCTTTCAAAAAGAGTAGTTCATCGAGTTTTTGTTAATATATTGAATGCGTGAGCGGAGGATTCGTCGGTAACAGAGGGTAGTAAATAGGGGTTGTTCCTTGCGATTGCAGCGCTCGAGAGGAAAATTTCTGTACGAGCCAGCAGAGACGAGTTGGTACAGAAAGGAATTTTGTTGCCCGTGATAAGGACCACGTCGTTTCCGGAAAATGGTAAGTTTTATGGCACGTTATCAGTTTATGGAAAATCAATTTTTTCGGTATCTCATGCGAGAACTGAATTTTACACGTTTTCTATTTGTTGATATAATTAAATTTACAGACTTTGAAGTTTTAGATTTTTAATGTAGCATATCGTATAAGTTTTATTCATTTCTTATATTACAATTTCAAATTTTTATGGGAAATTGAGGTAATAATACGGGTATGAAAATGAATATTGAAGTTATCTTTTATCAGACTTACAAAAATCGCGAAAGTTTGCAATTGCGAATCATAGTTATTATTATATTGTTAGCTGCAGTATTTATAAAATTTCATGCGAGATGTGAATGGAAATTCGCGAATTTCCGAGGGCATCCCTTCGCATGGGAATTGTCCACCCTCTGTCTGATCAGGAAATAAGGAGTCCACGTTTCTGCGGCCCGAAATGACCCGGGACCGGCAAGACAGGATGTTAAAGAACGTAATTAGATTTCACGCTTGTTATCGCGCAGACGTGGTCTCCATTTCCGGAAAATGGGGCGCATGGTCGATGTCTCTTCGTTTAAAAGAGACACGTTTCCAAATCGGTCTACTGCTATTTTTAAAAACTTTTCACCATTTAGTATTATCACTGCATGCATTTTTTCATGGTATAAAAATGTCTTCTAAGAAAGTCAAATTATCTTTGTTTTATGGTAAATTGATACCATCGTTCTTATCGATAAAAGTAATAAGAAAATCGATATTGATTAAAAATCATTTGTATTACGTTATTAAAGTGTAACAAAAAGTAAAAGTGTTCTGAGCCACATTTACCAAATTTCTTAGTATATTTTTGTCCTCAGAAAGATTCCGGTGTTAACATGTAAACTGGCGTTGATTAACACAAGCCCAAGTAGTTTTCTTCTTTCTGTATAATTATGAAACGCTATCTATTTTATTTCGCAGTTTTATTTTTTGGAAGTACTTTGTACGACTATAGTATTAAGCACGATATCAATAACATTCAGGTTCAGAACACTAGAAAAAGGGAAACAAGATAGCGACACGTGTCAACTACTGAATAGTTAAATACTACTCATAGGATCAATTTCACTGTTCAAATCGCACAAGTCACGCTATGTCCGTTGGTCGTTTCTCTATCCCGCGCGAATCCGTCCACGTAAACTATCGGACGCGTTCGTATAGAGCTGTTCCAGACACCCCGGCTATATTCATTAATATTCCGGGGAATCGTTGCTCGCTTCCAGAGACGGCCAGCGACTCGCCGGACGGTCAGAAACCTCCCACGCCGCAGCAGACCCCTCAGCAGCAGCAACAGCAACAGCAGCAACAACAATCGCAGCAGCAACAGCAGCAGCAGCAGCAGCAACCGGGCACGGGGGTGCACGCCGGCGGTGGCGGCAACCCGGCATCGACCCCCACGTCGACCAGTAACACGCAGCAATCCCAGCAATCCCAGCAAGCAGGATCGGCCACGCCGACCCCCACGACTGCCAACCCGCATTCTACAGGACCGCCCAGCAGCAATCAACCCTCGCCGCATCCCTCGCCCCTCTACCCGGGAATGCCGCAGCCTGGCCAGCCGAACGGTAGCACGCAAGGTAAGATGCAAATATGTGTGTAACGATACGAATTCGAGCAGTACTCGAATTTCGCGGAGCCTACGCGAACCGAAGGGGTTGTTTTCCAAGAACCCCCACTAGCGAACGGATACGGTTACCAGATTAACTATCCAGTTCGTTTTGAAAGTTCGTTTGCGATTACGTAGATTCCAGTCGATTCTCAAGGATTTTGATTCGAGCTTGTAATTAGTTTGTTGAATTCTCCGCGTGTACACTCTTCCGTTTGGTACGAGCTCTACAGCACTCGGAAGCCTTACGGATCGATAACTATGTTTGCTATTTCGTTTAGCTAGAGATTGGATTGGTTGCCGAAAGCCTCTCATGATTTTATGACGTAAGTGTTAGGTTTAATGATGTTCGGGGTTTCGGCTGTATTAGGAGAAGGGATATGTTGAGTCTAGGAACTAAGTAATTCAGATGGATGTTGTGCGTCAAGTTTAATTCAACAGGTGAGGAATAGTAAATGCAATATTCTGAGAATTGAATATTCTGATCTTGCAATTCGTAGAATACTATCTTTGATAAAACACTTAATATCGTCTTTAACTAAAACTTTTGATAAGGATAAATTGATTTAATCCTCAATAGAGTTGTGACAAACGTGATAAAACCGTTAACGATTGAAAAATGTTCAATATCGATTAAAAACATAAGCTGTCGTGACATTTGAAAAGTGCGACGTGATCTCGAAACAGATGGAATGCAGAAATTGTAGCTCCCTAATGCAAGTATGGTAATATGAACACGCACAATAGCGCGAGCACAGGCGTTGACCTAATTACCGGGAATCACGTGTTAGAGGCGGCGTTAATGGGCTACCAAGTATGATCGTATATGGTATGTCGCGGTCCATGACGATCGCTTAAATATCTCATGGAATCTCCGCCTCGGCCATTCGAGCTGCGCTTTAAATCTTGCAACGTGAATCAATAGAAAGCTTATGAAACCGTTGTAGCATAAATTATGATTTGTCGAAATTGATTTAGACATCACCTAACTTGTCTCTTTAGAGATTATTTTAGAAATATTATTATTCTGAGAATCTAGCATTCGATATTCATAAAGTGATAAATCTTGCTATACATTTTTATTCAGATGTAGATGATAAATCTGTTGAGATTGGTTAGGAAAACCCGAAAGCTATGTTGAATTCTTTCCATGCAAATCTCGGATCCCCGAATCTCGTATCGAGTTCACAAATCCGCGGGCTTAGGGCACAACCCCTCGATCTCTCACCCCTTTCCCGTGCTCCATATCTGACCATCGGCCAAACGAGACTATCGTGTTTCTTTTGCGGTTTAAAGGGAAGCCACGAAAGCTCGTTTATCATGCGAACGCGTAACGCGATATCATCCGAAGGGTTCTATTCACCCCCGATTTCCAACCCCTATCCGAGATTTCTTGAGACTTCGTCCGTCTTTTCCTTTTGTCGACGACGCTACCTGTTGCGATTCGTGAATTTATTTGACACGGTTCCACGTGTCGTGCAACTTTGATCTCTCCTCCTGTTTGCTCAGAATTTGCTTTCCCGAATTAATGTGAAATTCGTGATTCGGCCAATTTGCACGATGGATGCATGCCGCGGATTACGCAGAACCATTTAGTCACGAACGCGGTACATGCGAGTAATGAAATTCTTGCACACGGTGCAGGGAAACTCGGTCTTCAGCTAGGAAGCCTGAGATCTCTTCAAATTTTTATTATTCACACGGGTGCATATTAAATGTTAAACCGAGGAGAAGATTTTTTTTAAAACAGATTGATTGCCTGTTTTTATGGTAACGCATCATTCTCTTTTCATTCATTGGGAAGCATTTTAATTCTGAAGTATAAAACATGTTCAGTTCATTATACAATTAAAATCGTGCTAAATCATACGTACAGTAAAGGTTCATACATACAGTTTAATGTTCATAACGTTGGAACGAAATGTGCTGTCCCCAGGAGTTAAAATCATGCCGAACTTCATTCAAAATTCTCGTTTCGGGAAGTTGCGAAAGTCGAGGTATCTAACGAGACCACCGTCTCCGTCTCGGTGCTTTTGAATGCACGTTTCTCTCCCTGAACGCGCGGAGGATGGTGGAAAACGGATGGATAAAAATAAAGAGGCTGCAGATGCGGAGAGCGATGGAAAGTGGGAGTAGGAGTGGTAGACACTTCAGTACTCGCGATGCACGCAGAGAAGCGTATCGATCGTCGTTGCCTCCCATGGTTCTTGCCCACGAGACAGACGAGGAGCATACGGTAACCCGGCTCTCCGCTCAACAGTGTGTACGACGTTTTATCCTCTGTTTGCACCCTTTTCCGTCCTGCAGCCTCCATCACGACCGCTTAATTCACCCCGTCTTCCCCCGGTTCATCCCCCTGGCACCCTCGCCCGGTTTTCGTCTTCTCCGTGTTTAGCTAGAAAGCTGGTCCGAAAAGGGGCCTAGCTGAAACATTTCTATGGGCGTCGGATCGATCCCGTTGCGACGAAATCCGGCGAACTTCTCCTCGGTTTTCAGCTACCTTCCGATAAGAGAGGATTGAAGGAAGTCTTCTTTAAATTAAGGGTTGCCTAAGGCTTCTTAAGTAATTACTCACCGGGGAGATCAATGTTTAGCTCGTAAGACGATCCGCAATTTTCAGCCTGTAAATTCTGTTCCTTTTTCACTATTTTCATTTATTATTAATTTCTGAATTACGCTTAAAAGCTTTTTGCTGGAGTCAGTATTCTCTTTACCGTTTACTTCCTTGGTGATAAATGATCGTTGAAAGGAGATTTTGATGGTAGGAAGCATCAGCGTCGCTATTAACGAGACTGAACGCGTGGGTGTTTGTAGTTGACGGGTCTCTGGGTTAAGGAGATTGTTTGAATCCACCGAAGAGAGGAGGAGTCCGGGATTGGGGGTGACACTCTCGACTAACCGCTAAACGTTCCAGGGGCGGGACGTTTATTGCGTCGTTCGGGATGCCCGTTTGAAGAAGACGTTTGTTATTCCGTTCATGCAATTCAGTGTTTGCTCCTGTGGGGAAGATCGAGGGTGAATTCCGGCCGTAGCTCAGGGGAGTCGTACAAATTTCGTCGGGTGGATTACACGGCTCGCCTGTTTGCAATTAGCCTCTTTCTGTTGATATTTAAACCGAGATTCGTATAATTTTTCGTCTTTGAAAATTCGCTTGAAAATTTGTATTTATCGTTTTAGTGGTAGAGTGGTTCAGAAGTTTTTCTGAATACAAAGCGACGGGTGTTCTGCTGTGGGTTATTCCCTTCTGTTTGCTTTCCTTCTTCAGTGAAGGATTAATCGGTTTTTTTTAATTAACGATCCCTGGGGAAATGCGGATGGTAAACGCATTAGGACGTGAAATTGCAAGATAAACATGTTGGGAATACCAGCTCGCGTAATTCTTAGTGAAACTTTCCGAATGTTAATTTAAAAAATGTTATTACCCACGAATTGTTTTGTCGATGTACATAAAGGAATAAATGAGAAATTCATCTTATGAAGTATACAAGAATATCTGGTTAGTGTAAAGCTATTAAAACTAAAAAAAACTGTTCTCGTGCAGTTTTCAAACTTCCATGATGGAAACTTGTCGTAAGAAAGGCAAATCTTGGTCGAGAAACGATCGTGAAAGCAATTAATCACCGGCACGAAATTCAGTCGTCGATTTCTTGCACGAAATTCTCATGATACCTTCAGGTCTATGTATATTAGTTCCTCCAGCGCTGTTAGTCTGTCTAAAAAACTATTTTGCATATTGCAGTATTTTCATGTTATTTCTTAAATCAGTTATTAAAGGGTGAAAAAGAATTAAGAAGCTTTAATACCTTGTGAATGCAAGTATCACGTCTGACTACATACGTGCCGTTTCTACTTACAGTTCTTTTCTATCGCGTGACAGTGGTTCTATGCGTTATGTATATTTATAAATCAACATTATTAAATTATACATGAAAGAAATTATCGATTATATTTTGTAAATAAATTCTGTATAAACTTTGGAATATTTTATGGATATCAATATTTACAAAGTCATTGCAAAAATATTCCATATATTTCTTCTTAGCGTTTTTCTTTCAATTAGAAAATGGAAAATCTTTTCATTACTTGATCTTCGAACACGTTATCATGAAACAGACGAAACCTTGTCCGAAATTCAGTGCAGTAAACGCCTGCCCGGCGTTCTGAAGCTTTAGCGTGCATATTTC
>NW_017163090.1:778397-795993 GCF_001652005.2 Ceratina calcarata | reverse complement strand
ATATACATACATCTTATTAAAAAGTATCCTTATGTGTACTTATGAAAGAGAGTGTATAATACGTGCAGGATGGCTGGGGTAGCGGGGGGGTGGAAGGAAAGGGTGCGCGTCGGAGAGAGAGAAGCCGGGTCGATATTGACGCAGGCCTCCGCGTGATGTGAAACCTTATATCGACGACAAAATTCAGACGGGGATGTCAACGAAAGGTATTCGTTTGATCGGTCGTGCGAGTTCGATCGAGCCGCGTTCCCATAAATAATTTCAACAATTAGCTCCGTCGAATAAGGGGTCTCTCCCTCCTTGGTGCCTCGCCAGATTTCTTCCGTCTACCGGTTAATTGAATTCGAATGGTCGATATCTTGAATTTCGCGGTTCGTTTAGGTCTCAAGTTTTAATACACGCCGTTTCCTTTCCCTTTCCGGTGCCTTGGCGTCGAGCAGGGGATTTCAACCCTCTTCTAAACCGAAAGAAAAAATTGTGCGTGGTTTGTGCGTTTTATGTTTCGTTGACTCAGAGTTCCAGTGGAAAATGTATGTTTTACAGTGATAGAAGCATTTAACTCATTTCACTAAAAAAGGACATTTTGAACTCTTGCTTGAAAAATGTATAATTTTTCGTTTCCATTTGGACCTCGAAAGCAAATGTAAAAATTTTTTTTATTCAAACGTAGTGTCAGTTACGTAAATAACAATTTCTGGCCCCTGAACGGGAACCATTTTCTCTTCTATTTTTCCAATATCAAGACTGGTTGCACTGGATCGAATCGATAGTGCAACTGCTTATGGATAAAATGTATTTCGTGTATGCCAGATGTATCTTTCGTAGACATATCCTTACCTCTGCGAGCCTCAAGGGATACGAGAGTAACGAATAACATACTAAGAGAAACGAGATACAATTCGCTTTACGCAAGGAACCGTAAAACTCGGCTCGAGTACATTTCATCTTCCGGCATTAATGATTTCATTAAACTACTTCGGGTAAGTGGAGCTTTGTACATGTCGAGTAGAAACTGAGAATATCCGTTTATTTGCACCCGCCGGTTACAATTAGAATTTCAAAAAGTGCTTGTTTGAAATTTTATTCCAGAATCTGCCGTAGTAGCGAGTAATATAATGATTATTTTTTTAATACTACAACCGGTTGTACGTAATTTCGACTCTTCAACAATTCTATTTACATTTTAAACGCGCACGCGTATTTTCGCGAGGTTCAACATTTCCTCTATCCAGTGCATTCCACGGGATGCGTGACACGAACAATCTGAGAGGCAAAGGACTTCGTGCCGTCACAAACGACAATCCAACGGGACGGACTAACCACGGTTAACGTCTGGTTTCCTCGAAATTACTCTATTAAAATGGAGGCGAAAATCCTCTGTTCGTATATCATACTAACACATCCTCTATATGGAAATCTACTGTGTGGGTTTGGTTCATTTATACGAGGAAAATCTCGTAAAATCTGCTGAAATTTATTGGCGACTATCGGTGGGTCATCGTCGAAACGACAACAGCAATCTCTTTAATCATTGCCTCGCTGAACTTATTAACGCCGACTCGATGCCAAGACAAACCTTATTACTTCTCACCAGTCGTCTCTCTGCTTATTTTTCTTCATATTTATTGCAGTTATGTATCTAAAGGAATGTGGAAAATGGGTGAAACTGGTGCAGTTCAGATCTGTTTTTACTTTCTTTTAATGTAAAAAAATAGAAATCTGATTGCGATCTTTGAAACGGTATAATTATATTTGATCGTCGTTAATGGAAAATGAATTCGACAATCTGAATTCTACATTAAGGATATTATTGAGGAAAGTGTATTACGAATTCTAAGTAGCGTAATAACATCGATCCGTTGTATCTCAATCTAAATTACAGAAACACGTACGAAATTTCACAGTGAGATTTTTGTTAAACAGAACAACGTTTTTGATTCTCGTGCGATTTTTAATAGAGTAATCTTGTCTGACATTTTATTAATCATTTGTTACATTCGATTCAATATACTCATATTAAAATAGATTCGAATCGTTGAACCGTGATTCCACTGCAGACATATTATTCACTTAGTTATACTCAAATTCGAGCATTATAAGTTTCTCAACTATTTCCACCGATTACTTACTCGGCAGAATCAATTTCCACTCACCCAATTCCTCGCCACTCGACCGAAATTTGTCGAATCACAATCATCCGTACTTGAGCTTCGTTAGTCGGTTCCGCGTTTCTAGGTGACCAGAAACGAATCGATTCCCAAGTTCCAGACACGGCGGTTTGTACGTCGAACGAACAGGAACTTCGCTTTTCCGTTCGGTGGGAATTCCCGTTGGATCTCCACGTTTTATTGAAGAGCATGGATCCCCGTGTCAGTCGCAGCTCACGATATTTTATGGCCGGACTGTAAAATACGTTTTTCACGGTGTACCGGTTGCTGCATCGAACCAGCCGGCCACGCCTCTGAAAGTTCAATCAAATTATGTGTGCCTCCGAATGGGCGAAAAATCATTTTTTTATAAATGGGATAAATCCATACTGTGTAGCTTCAAGTAAAATTACCTCTGGTATAAAAATTTCAACTGAATAACGGCATCCATAATAGAAATAATAGCATGAATAATAGAAATAGAATACAAAAGTCTTATATTTTATACATATATACATGTAGACAGCATTTCTTAATAAGAAGGCTAACATGAGGACAAATCGTCTAATATAAATTGTAATTGTGCTCTCAACAACCTTTTTATCGCGAACAGAAGACCTGGTTCTCTGTGATTTATAAAGATAATCAGATTCGATGGTAGCTAGTAACTTCGAATGAACGCGTCGCAGAATTAATGTCGCTGAAAAGAGAGATTCTACCCTTGGTCATAGTTTTTGTTCAGTTCCCAGCGTTTCTTTTACCTTTGATAGTCGGATTGCGTGAAGAGTGGGAAGTGGGAACGTTTTTTACGTGTCGCGATAGGCTTTGTGTAGAGATGGTCGTTTTCAGCTTTTCACCTATCTGATCCTCACTGCATGGATTCGTGTAGGTAAAAAATAATTAGAGAAAATAAGAAGAAAAATTGTGACAAACGATATCTTGACAAGTATATAATCTTGTATAATGTAAGTGAAGTTTCACTGTTTTCTGATTATATATTATCTACTTTTACTTTGCGTGTTACACAATTCTTCTATTCGTTTTTCTCCGTTTTGTATCACTTCAGAACATTTTTCCGGCTTCCATAATTCCAGACAGAGTCTAAGAATACTTAAAGTAACTTGTCCCGCGACAAATTTATTCTTTCTGACAATACGTTTTAAACACTTCTCAGTCTCAACTCCAACGGTTCTTGTTTCCCTTTAAAAAGAATTCACCTTTTTTCCGGAGAACTTCTCAAGCATCTCGTGATGCGTGTTTGTCGCGATATTCCTTTCTCAAATAGAGGATGCCCCAACATAGTGGAAGCGTCCTAAAGTACGGAAAACTACGAAATTAAAAGTACGAGAGCAAATGTTTGCTCGTGTCTCGTGTCCGAAAGTTGCCGTAATAGATCATACGTATACAGCAGCGGTGTCGCAATTCTTGATGACCGATTAACTGCGGATTCGAACGATTACCCACGATTTCCCTCGGAGAGAAAAAGCATTGTTAATCTTAAGCGTGAAGTTGAAATAGTAAACGGTGGAAGAGGGATGGGAAGCTATACAACCGCTGTGTTAGACTTCAAATACTACAGTTTCATACCCCGTATCGCTTTCTCTCTTAATCCCCGGTAAAACCGATTATACTGCGGTTTGCAGATTCTTTCACCAAAAGAAGCACCAAAATCACAATCCTTGAACCTAATACCCCTTTTAATATTGTCCACTAGCATTATAATTCTCAAGCTTCTTATAATTAGCATAAAATATCTGGAATTTTGTCTAATTTCTACTGTAGTGAGGGCTAGGATTGCTTTCCATAATCTGTTGATCATCGTGATCGTCTATTCGACTGTTTTTTCCAATTAGCACGTACATCAGATTATCAAAAGAAAGGAACGATGATTCCCGATCTAAATGCCCACTCCCAGAATTGGTCATTTAGTCAAGTTAAGCGAATTTATAGAAATGTTTAATTCAGGTGGTTAGCCAAGTAAGAAATCAATATGCAATTCTACAGCTTCGACAATCGGTTAACTACCAATTAGCACCACGAAGCAAGTTCTCGTACAAAGTTACGTCCCGATGGCTCGTCGATTCGATCAATTCCTAGAAGGAACACCGTCTGTCGTTACACATCTTGAATTCTCGAGTTGGAGTACAGAAACACCTGACCGCAAGGGATCGTCGAATCCCGACGCCGGATGACGACCTTCCGGACTGCAACTCGTGACCACGGCGCGGCACGGTCGATAAAATTCTTTGCGACTCTCGTGACTCTCGCGTGACACACACCGACCCGAATTCACGTTTTCTTGTGTCGCTTCTCATGAATTTGATGGGAAGCAACATTAACGAAACATATTATGGGCTTTAGACTTTTGATATCCGCGAGCATTACGTGTAATTAGTGGCATATTAAATATCGCGACGGTGTAAGTCTTCTAAAAGTACATTAGGATCTAAATTAGGAGAATGGTATTTCTTATGTAGGCATATTTCCTGGCATGGATATGTTATACGTCTACATCTTTTCCAACTTTCGACGGCTTATTCAGAAAGTTCGCCAACCGAAGGATCGCTGATGCAAGTTTCCGCGAAACTTCGTTCCATCTCATCTTTTTGCTCTATCCGTGAAAAAGACGTATTCCTTTGCTTAAGGAAAAGAGGATCGGCACGCGCGAGTTTCAAAGTCGGACGCTTTTAAAGAGGAAGGACATCCTGCTCGAAGTGAGACGGAAACAAGGCATGAAAAGAGAGAGATTTTGCTAAATAGAGATATTCCTCTACTCTCGTTACGTCTGATCGTCACCGTTTGATCGAGAGGATAGTTAGTTAATTACGAGTTTTCGTTTCATTTCTTGCTCCTGGAAGAGATTGGGTAAATTGAATAAGAAATCTGTTTCCAAAGGATTATCGGTCAGAAACCGGTACTTCCAGCCAGCGCGAGGTGTTTAAAAGAAATTTACGGGAAAAACGGGTTTCAGAGAGACTGAACCTTCCTTAAGAAATATTAAATAGATCGTTCTAAACAAGACATTCTGAAAATATAATTTAGTAAGATATTACACTATAAAGAGGAAAGTTAAAAGTACATACGGCACTGTATCTATGTTTTTATAATAGAGATTTATAAAAAACAATTCAAATGAGATTAATTCATTATTTCATTAATTCTGATGTGAGTTAAAAATGAGAACTTTGTCTCTGCCGTCTTCGCAGATATATTTTTACGGCTGGAAACTGTGCGCCAAGTTTCGCCACCGTTTACGCGCGCACCTTATCGCAAGGAACAAGAATATTTGCGTCTAATTTAAAGACGACCTGAATTTCTCCCCAGCATGGCAACCGGCGTCACACTAGCATCCTCGATACTACAAATATCCTCGAGATGCATGACGCGCCGTGTAAGGGTGTTACCCAGAAAACGAGCGGGCACCGTCACCGTAAATTACCTGGAGTTAAGACCCGTTAATGACTCCCGCGCTCAACGTCACGAATTTAACGTAGCAGGTACTTTGGTTATAATTAACAATTAAATTTGCATCCTAATGGCCGGATCGTCGTTCTTTATAAATTCTCTCCTGCTGTTTACTTCGAAGTTGAGGACAACCGATTACGGCCTCGAACATAATAATTAGCGAAAGAGTAGAAGCGTCACGAATTAAAACAATTAATCTCGAGATCATTAAACTGCCGTTTCACGAATAGTGAAAGTTTGAAAAGTAGACTACGGGCTGAGGTCGTGGAAGAAGTGGATCGTCGTTTCTGGCAGATTACAGCGGAGAAAAAGTTTCGTTGGTTGCGACGGTGACACGAATTTATGGCGATGACTCTGATAGGAAGTTGACCAGCGGGTACCATCAGTTCGGAGTGTAAGTATGTGCAATTTGCAAACGCCCCAGACGATAGAAGTTTAACGCGTCGTTAACTCCGCGCCATCTTAGGTTTCCGAGTGAAATTGGTATTACCCTCGCAAAAGAAAAAATTAGGTTTTGGGTGAGAAAGGATGAAACGCTTTAATTGTTCCATGAGCGTACGTAATAGTTAAATAAATTTCGTTACATCTATTCTTTTTCATTTTATAATGGAGAATAAGAATTATTGGATTACATTTTAAATAGTATTTTATTGAACATGCGCTCTTTTATCGGGCAGATCGACTAAATCAGTTTCATCAGTAATGAGATCTATTTCTAGTGGAAGAGGAAATAACGGCTGCGTCCTCTTTAAATCGTGTTCAGTGAATAATTTAATTACAATCTTTGCATCGTCGTTCTTCTTTTTTTACAAAACTCAATTATCTTTATATTACATACATATTACAGAATATTCTCATTTTTTTTTTGGATTCTGATTTGGGTTCATTCCCTAAAAATCATAATTTCGTGATATTCCGCCGGTTTATAAAAATTTGACACTTCGTATTGCGTCATACTGAGTTCAGTTACTCGTACACAACGTTCTGGCTTAATAACTTCGATTTCTCGACGGAATTTACCCTTCCAGGTTTCTTATGTTTCATAGCCAGGAACCGACGTGCACCGTTTGGCGGACGTTCAACTTTTCCCGCGAGTCCAATAAGAATCGATAATCCTTAAACGATTACGTTCGACGTTCGAGCCAAGCTCGAACGCGGAATCAAGCCTCGTCGGGAGTTCTTTCTTTCCCCCTTTTCCTTTTTAATCGCGTCCACATCGGCACCGCGTCGACGATAATTCCCTGCTCGTCCGCACGTCGACGAATCGGAAATCGATATCCCGCGGAAAGCTCGACCGCTAGAAAAACCGCGAACGTATGTTGCCGAAACGACTTTCCACCGGGAAATATGCACCCCGCCGATGTTATACTTGATAGAAAATATGCCGTGCGGTAAGATTTTTTGGCTACGCGCAATTTTAATTAGATAATTTATACTCCGAAGTGGTCGAAAGAGATATCGAGTCTGAATTCTGTTAGCCGATGTATGATTCCTTCTTTAGTAATTTATAACTTTACGAAATGAATGGAATTCTCGAAATGCATGAGTCATTAGAAGATATTTACTGTTAACTGAATTCCAATTAAAAATAAACGAATTGCGCACTGCAGGAGAGATTCCAACTAAAGCATTATTTTATCGCAGCCAGCGGTAAATCTTTAATATACGCTTCCCCTATCGTGATACTATAAATTTTATTTTATTATTTGATCAACTGTACTGGACGTTCGTTACAGTGATAAAGTATTAAGCTTCGGGGTGCAAGGAAAAAATATTATCCGTCATTTATCACGTGCACGGTCTATCAGGTTTTATAGGTTTTTAAACGTTAAAACGGTTTGAATCGTCCCGAGGATATGTAGATTTAAATTTTCACGATACTGAATTTTAATTTATAATTCATCACACATGATATTTGTTAATTATTATGCAGCTGTTGAATGCATCGAGAGAAAAATTTAATACGCGATCGATTGGATCTTTTATAGAGGAGAGCCACCCTCTTCGCGTGAGGCGTAACTTATTACAGAGGCTAATAATTTCTCGGACACGTTCGACGTCTCCCGGGTCGAATTCCCTTCGGAGGGCTTCGTCGTTGTTAATTGCAGCTTTCCTAATTGAGAGTTTAATGGCGTCGCGCGAGGTCGCCCCTCCGGAATTCTTTGATCTCTCGCCCCGCTGTTCACCCTTTCGTCACCCCCTCGCATCTTCTGTCTATTAACAGCGACGAAAGTGTTTCACGGGTGATCCCCTACCCTCGTCCACGGCCATTGATAACGCACCCCCTTTTTTATTTAACGACGCGAGCGAGACGTTTTCCGGTTTCACGAGCTAGTTCCGCTGAAAGACCGGAGCCCGTTACGAGCGAGTGCACGCGCGTCGTCGTGTTGACTTTTCATGTTTGAATCGCACGCGACTACGTCCCTTCGGAGTGTTTGAACGAGCTTGAGTACTGGATAAAGTTGAATTTTTCTCGGCCATGTCCGTAAGAATATCGAGTGTTTGATTGAGATAAACGTTTATTATGTACAAACGAGATTCGGCTAAATACCATCGGAACGTGTCTATGTAAATAACAAATTGTTTTACTTCTATTTCCTCGGTCATCGAATCATTGTTAAAATATTTGACAGAGACAATGGGCGATGATTTAGAAAATATGCTTGACAATTCTGGGAACAGGTCTCGTAAGACTCGCACGGTCAATAACCTTTGTTGCTATTCATTGACAGATGCACAGGGTAGTTGATAGGCTCGGGCATAAAACATGGTTCGGATGCAGGGGAGAGACACGCAGGGGGCGGCGTGCACGGTTGGTATTGTCGACGGGGGTTGCTCGAAACGGGGGGCGGAGGGTGGAACGCGCAAAGGTGGCGTCGGCGTCGCGACGCCCGGAGAGAGTTAGTCACCAGCCGACCTCAAGACGCGCCGCGTATAACCTCGCTCGTCGACCCATAAAACCCTTGCTCGTATGCTACGTGTGCTCTTCCGTGAACCGGAAACGTGGTACCGTGTCCCGTACACGGGAAGAACCGCGATCGAAGTATTCACGCTGCACGTTCTCGCGGCTCGTGGGGAAAAAACGTGTTTTGCGTCGCGTCGCGGACGCCAGTGGGAATGTAACAAATTTCCCGCGAAGATCTCCGTGATTTTTTCTCGACGTTAGGTACGCTCAGGAATTCGCTTTTCATTCTGTAAGCGTTGATTCGCATTGTTTAAAAATATAGATCACGTTTTGGGATTATTATTGAACTCGCAGTTTTCTATCCTCGGTTGATCTTCACTGAAAGAAACTGACCTTCAGTGTTTGAAATTTCGTGACTGATCTCTGCTTGATTTCATTCGTGGTAAATGAATTTCTTAATTAGTATTAATGCGCATGTCGTGAAAAAGGATTGTTTCCTGGGATAATTAGATAAACGTTTGGCGTCGTTTTTGATCTTCATTAATATTCAATGATAGATCGTGGTTGGAACTTCAATTTTGAAGTATTTACTTCGGCTCATTCATGCTGGATGTGAACTTGTTAATCAGTCATCATTCTGATTCGCACTACACGTCGTTTTCACTTTTGCCCAATCGTTAATGGTAGGAATAACAGTTTATATGAATATTCACCGTCTGCTACTCGTTATGAATACGTTTCCTATTATTGATCTATGTACGTGGTGGCTTCATGGTTTTCACCCTGAAATGTAATTAGTTTCTCTCGCGGGATTTACAGTTTAATTCGATCTGTTAGATGAATGGTGGAAGTTGAAAGGGTTTCCCGAAGTCGAGCTGCCACTCCTGCACGCGGATGCGGTTCCTGCGAGCAACACGCTGCGAAATTGGGTCATCCGGTTTTACCTCCTGCGATACGGGAATTATATTTCGGCCATCCGCCGCTCGATAACGTTTTCTCGGGAATGTTTTGCGAACAAAGTCCCTTGACCGAGGCAGCGGCATGCGTCGACCCGGGTATCCGCGTGACCTGCCGACCCACGTAGCTGGGGTCACCAAGTACCCCGCCCGGATGTCACCCTCCACAAATCATCTTCCCTTACGCTTTATCACCGTTGGACAGGTGTCCTCGAAGTCATCGGCGATTTTTATTGGCAAAATTTTGTTCGGGACTTCATACGGTTAATCCTAATAAGCAATAATTACAATTAGAATATTATACTTTAGATGTGATAATAGAAGAGAGAGATAGTCTTCGTATTTGAATTAAATTAAAAATCTCCTTTAGTAATTGTTTTACAATTTTTCTAAACGTTGTCTTTTTCATTCTCGAGACATTTTTAAGCGGTTTTACCGTTATGAAACGCGTAGTACAAGCTTTCCACGAAGTGAATATCGCACAGGCTGACGACGGTGAACTGGATCGATCCGCGTAGCGTTATTTCTGAATGGCTACTATGCATGTCTTTATCGCGTCGGTAGCTATACGAGCCAAACATTGTCACTCGTGGTTCGCACGAAAAATTCAAGCTAAACGGTAAAACTTCAAAATTGGTAACATCGGACGTGTCAGTGAGGTTCTCCACAAGAATGCGAGAGCATCCATTCGGGTTTTACGGTCTCGCCGCAATTTGTCAACACTTGAGCAGCGTCGATTCGCTTGAGGGAAACGATACATTTCCTAGGCAGTGAACAGTCGAACGTCGCGTTGCACAGGTGGACTCTTGCAGTTTGACTAGACTTTTACGTTCCCCTTTTCCTGGATAAGGCCAGGTCCATCAATCCACTTAGAGGTCGCTCTCGGTTCGTACCATTCACACAACACCAATGCAAATAGGATGTAAATACATTCACTCTGAAAAACTAAGGATGGGCGAACCGTTACCGTGGTTCGATCCCATTTAATTCGATGAAAGTTTAACGTTGTTATACTGAATTTCTATTTTACCGCTGGAGGAGCTCGATAAATTACACGTTCCGCGACATCCGGCGAAATTCGATGCAATCATTCCATTGCACACGGTAATGGTGTCGTTCTTCGTATTGGCGAACCACATAATCGAATTTTCACCCAACTTTATCGACTCACGATTTTCTCTATTCTCGGGTCGTTTCGGCTCACCCTTTCCCCTCATTCACAACATTTTTCACCGTTCCACCACGCTCTTTTATGTTTTCGTTGACCTTTCAACATCTGCTCCCTTTCATGTTTCTTCGAAACCTTTTTACCTGACATGAAAAGATTGAAATATTGAACCATTTCTCCATTCAATCATTGAAATCCCATAATTCACTTATTATTAAAAAAACACAAATTAACATAATACTAGCATAAATGGTATAAATAATGTTCATCGTGTATACTACTCGGTGGGCCAATCATAACTTTCACTTTCCAAGTTCGACTCCCTCCATAAATCATTTCACCAATTCATTTATCACTGTCCACTTCTTAATTCGCTTTCTAATATAGGTCCCTTCGTTTTCTATCGTATCTTCCGGACGCTGGATTTTTATTTCCTATTTACCGATTTTACGGTAGAACTTCGCAAATGGGATCGCTCGACCATAAAGAGATACTCTTTACGGCTACTGAAACGAGGCTTTTCCCCATGTTTTCATACCAAGGTCGATGATCGATGCTGTCTTCCTTTCACAACCAGTTTGGTCATTTGTTACCAAACATTTTATCAATCTTCGCCAGAAATTGCATCTCTCTTGCATTCTTTAATGAAATGCATTATTTCACTAAACGAAAGACGTATATTGTTTAACAACGTTTTCTTGTTTCTTCAAATGGATCTCATCAGAAATTTTCCTTCGTAGAAATCTAATTACTTCTTTAATAACAGAATTAATTTCTGTTTTTGTAAAATGTCAGCTTGTGGGAAATATAGATTGACATGATTAAAGAGAGGGATCAGAATTGCAATCGTTCACTCGAGTTTAGATATATTACCTCGAAGTTTCATATTTCTTCAGGGCAATAAATCGCGGTGAACGGTTGATCACGGCAATCAACAGCGTTTAATCCGGCAATTAAACGTCTGCGACAGTAATGGCGCATCGGGGATTCGTAGAGGAGGTCGAAACCGTGTTTCGATATACGTAGGAAGAGAGTCAAAAGTTATCGAGGCGGTCCGACTCGCTGGGACCCATCGATAAGCCATTGTTTACGCAGCTCGACGCGAGCACATGTTCCAAATATAACGAGGGAGGCAATTTGTAATCGGCGTGGGCGAAGGTCTGCCAAGCCAAACTCACGAGTCGACTTTTCAGTTTGTTGGGACAAGGAGATACTGGCTTGCGCGCAATGGGAGCATCGACAATAAAGAAATTAAATCTGTGAAGCGAGAAATTAAAACAGGATTAAGGATTTGTGCGGAGAGGACTGCCGTGTAAAGGATTTTAAAAAGGGGGATAATAAGCTGAGGGGTAGTGTGGTCTCTGGTTAAATGGCAGTGCGAGTCGTCGGTGGGAAGTAGACGGTAATAACGATGGAGCATTACGCGTAAACGAGGTCACGGTAACGAGTGTGACGAGATAAGAATTAAAGAAGTGGAAGTTGTTAAAGAAGAGGCTTCACTCGGAGCTGGTATTGGAGAATTTTCGAAACTGTTGAGATTGCACGGACTCCAAGGTTCGGTGTTAGTACTCACTAGAATATGGAGATAATATTGTTAAAGATATAAACGCAGCGAGTCTCTCGAAGATTAAAATGACATCTGCCATTTTTTGAATACATATACAAATCCGTAGTAGGAGATACTATTCAAGGATTTTTATTAGAAGACTTGAAGCTGACTGATGACGACATATAAGCAAGAGACAAATAAGCAACGTAGAATCATGTTAAATAGTACCCAATGTGTTCCAACGTAGAGGAGAACCAAGACACGGTTTACTAAACGTTAAGTAGAATTCCTGAAGTAGCGGCTCACGTTTCTCAGCGAAGCAGCAAGCGGAAAAAGAAAAAATGTACCTCGAGTATTAAAAATTAAGAGAGCCGAGCCGTTCTCCTACAGCCGTTGTATATCGCATCGTGGAATTCTGGTGAAGATCCGCAACCGAAGTCCTATCTAATATTCTCAAAAGAAGTGGAAGAATACCAGAACCGAGGACATGAAAAATTAAGGAGATTTAAGGGTCACCGCTGCGGTTAGGAACGACGAGGCGTGTAAAATAATTTAGTCCCTCCAAAAAAGGAAGTCTGTAACAGAAGGATTTTTTAAACGTCTATCAGAAAAGAATTACATTCGTCATGCTGGTCAGAAAGACAATTTTGCATGAGTAGAAATAATATATATTCATGACGGATCGCCAGAAATTATATTCCCAGACACACGTTCGTGACCTACGTGCATAACCATATCACATCTTGTCATATTGCATGAACAATATATAATATTTCCCCTAAGAAGGAGGGACGCGGAGAATTAGCTTCATCAATCTTTAGTGGTACCATATCAATCCATTATAATAGCAAAAGAAAGCAATAACTCTTCATCTACGAGGAACAAGAAATAAGAAGATCGTAGAAAGCAAGTAGGAACAAGATATAATCTATTAAAAAAATATCATGATCCCCCATCAATCAATTTTGGAGCCGACCCAACAAGTTTGTATTACGTGCGTGATTAGAATCCATTAGGAAGAACAAATTTCAGTATCGATATCCAGCGTCGTTGGTGAAACAGAAAAAACCCGGTGTATATATAATATCGTCGTCGTTGATTTACCTAAACTGTGTAAACAAACTCGAGCGAAACTACAACTCGGGTCGACAGAAGAGAACAGTGATTGTGAGCGTGATCCCGTGTCCTTTCCGGACGGACCGTATGCAGGAGCGACGAATGCGGCCAGGATCAACGTTGCTTCCGGGGCGAGGAACCAGCGAACGTTCGCGGAGGAGTCACTGACCTCTCACCCCCAAACACCGTCCAGCGTGTGATGTTTGATGCTGCAGTGGTGTTTTATGCGGCGACGTCGAAAAGGTGTGTGGATCCCGCGTTGCCTCCGCGATCCTCTGCTCCACTGACCCAATTGCCGTACGTTTACGACTGCAGTCGCAGTCGCAACCACCCCGCCGCTCCACGTCTGGTCCATACGCTTTGCGTTTACCAGTTTCATTCAGCGGATGGATAGGACCGTAGTAACAGGCGACATTATTTAAGAAACATTATCATTATCGTCTATTCGAGTCGAAATCGACGAATTCTAGTCGAAAAGCTTTTAGGGAGCCGACTTGAATTTTGAAATTCTTCGAGTTCATTATCCGTACGAAGTATCGTCCGTTCACCCTTAAATCAATTTCAACCGGCAAACAATTTATAGTCGATTTTCCTCTTACGGTTCAACCCGTTCGGCACATAAATCACGTCCGATCCGAGAGAAAACAAATCGGTCTCGATAAAACAGTTTCTAACGCCCTCGTTCGACGCGGCTCTCATCGTTGAAAGAACACCTGCTTCGTTTCTTCGACCGCCCCTTTCGTTTCACCCTGAAATGACGAATCGCGAAGCGACGAGCTCGCGCGATCGATAATCCCCGCACTCGACGACCGGTGACGACCAATTAAAATAAATTTTCCGATAAGCGTTCCAGGTATCGATACGCATGAAAACGCTCGAGAACAAGCTCGGAGATTTTATTGTAAGCGGGTTAACGGGATACGCTAATTGGTAGGATTCGGAATAAGTCGGCGAACCGGGTTTAATTTTCGCTCATTTCTAAACGCGCGATTCTTGCCATTTAACTGCATATATACAAGAAGAAATATAAAACATTAGTAGTATTGCTAGTTTCTGTGTTACCACAAGTAAATCATGTGATTTTCATAGTATATTCTATCATTAAAATTGCAATTAAAAAAGATAGATTTGGTCAATTTGGTTTTAAAGCTTGTCTTATTACTTTTGTGAAAACCATGCGCTTATGGATTGAGGCTCGATTTGTAGAAAGCCAAGGTGTTGGGTTGGATCGATTTCCATCTGGAGAGCTTACCGTGGGGATGGGAATCGAGGTGCTTGATCTCCTCGGTGAAGTGTCAGCACGAGTGTCGTAGGTACGAGGAACCGATGCCTGCCAATGGTCTTGAACGAGACCACTTTAGTCTCGACGGGTCACCCCTCGACGAATGGCGGGACCAACCCTCTTGGCGAACCATCCCCTTCGTCCATAGGACTCCGTCGATTGATATTAACGTCTTTATGATAGTTCTCGCGCTTAGGGCTGAACTCAAACTGGTACAACGCAGTTCCATGATGAATTGGAATTAATTGATCGATTGGAGAACAATGCCGCGTTGACGATTAGAAGCAATCGAAAGCAATTTACGTCATCGGTTGTTTGATTACAGGCACCATCATTATATTGTATATTCTAAATTCATTTGTACCGCGTAATTTTGCCTCCATTTCGTAAGCACGTCATTTAATTCTGCGTCAGTCTTCTTTGTAAACGCAACAACAAATGCTGATCGCATTTCGAACGGTACTACATTTGTACAAAAGTCAAAGAATCTCTTCCTCGACGGTTTCCCTTTGATGCGCGCTTAACAAAAAAGTGAATAAAAATAGAAAGACCCGCGCGGCGATCGAAAGACATTCCACGCGGAAGGACAGGCTCTCACGTCGTCCGACATCCTTCGCTCGTTAACTTAATTTCGAGTAATTAGGAGAGCGGTCGCCGTCAACCACTTTTACCGTGTCTTCGTTCGACCTAATTTCACGGTCACCGCTTTCCCTTCTGTTTTTCTACCTCTAAAATTTTTCACAGTACCTGCGATTTCGCGGTTTTTCCTTTAATTAGGCATCCTCTCCCATGTTTCTGCTGGTCGGATGCCACAAAGAAACAAGTTCATTTTTTAAAGTTATAATTGTATACATGAAATTATTCTTTACTTGTCAGAATAATTCATTACGTACGTGACCGCCTTGAGAAAGAAATGTATTACTTTGGCTGTCATGTTGAAGTTTCTCAACTTGTCCAATTATTTCTAACAATATTATTCATAAAACGTAAACGCGTCCCACTAACAACCTTTGCCTCGTGCTCGGTCTCATTTCCATCGATCGATGGAGTCGCGTCTCTCTCGCTCCCTCCCTCACGGTGCGCGAATACGTACCGTCGGAATGGAAAGTCACGAGACGTTGCTGGTTATCGTTTAGAACAGCAGGTTAGCTTACGTGACGCGAGGTTTAGCGTGCAGCGGATGTCGGCGTTCCTTCGAACCGACGGAGACAGAATTAGCCGTGAACGGCCGTGAAAACCGTCGGACGCAAATATACCACCGAGCTCGGAATAATGCACGAAGTCGCGCCATTTTGGCGAGAAGTCTTGCGTCCCGTAATTGATTTCTTGTTACGAACTGTCGCCGGGTCGTTGACGCTTCCTCCAAACACCTGTTCTTCCTCGATCTGTCACACGTTTCAGCGTTCTAAATGGCCCCAAAGATACTTCTCGTATTCATGAAACGTCTCTTGAATAATCCTAACCAACACCCGTTACGAACATACTGACCTTTGACATATTTCAGAAGGAATGAGCGACGTCCGATACCATTGGAACGTTAAATTTAAATTTATGCGACGTAAAATCGATTTTTATCATTTTTAACATTCTGTCCATTATAGTCATCCTCTATTTACCAAGCTCTCTCGTACTCTCTTTTTTATCAGTTTTATTCACGGCGAGCATTGTGTTTCGCCTACAAATGCATTTTCAACGTTGTCTCCCTGTGTACGAGCTTCTGCGGTCGGGGAACAAGGGTAGGCGGGACGTCAATCAAAGTGAGGCTTCCCGTGTTTCCCCGGAAACAGCACTCGGTGATCCTTCACGGGGAAGACTTTCGAGACAGTCTGAGATGATAGGGTGGCGGGTCCTTGCGCATCATCCGGAGCCGGCTCTCGAAACTTACGCGTTACGCTCGAGCAGCTGCACGGTGCCATGTAAGGGTGTTCGCAAACGAAGTAGCCGGCGACGAAGTGCGATCACAATAAAAACGTTTGCCCTGGACATATATATCCTAAAGAAACATTGATTTTGCTCGTGCCACTCGTGCCGTTTGTCGAACTATCCAAAGCCTGTTTCTTTCTTTGATTTTTCTTCACTGGTATAGAACTTCCGAGGTTTGAATGCCATGAAATAAATGTTGTTTTAATTCAAGTGTAGTTCGGTTAAAAATATTAATTTACGTTTCCAACTGTAATGCAAAATTATACTTGTATAGCAATACTGAAACGTGACTTTCTGCAGAATTAGAGTCCCGGTAAATCTCGTTGAAAATATTCTGCTGAAACCAAAGTTTGGATTAATAACCGGTTCGTTAGTTGAGATTATTTCGGTGGAGTCCGCTTTCTACATTGCAGGTTCATACATTATCTTAACCGCAATCGGGTTGGGTACATGGGTAACGGTCGCCAAGTTCGGTACTTCGAGAATTATTCAGCAAGGAATTAAATTTCGAAGTTAACAAACCCCGATTGGAATTAAGCAGAATTCTGCAGCGTAACGCAGCAGGCTCTGATTTTCAACGATTTTGTATGCCATCGCGTCTGATTCGCTGGTGTTTGTCTACAGCCCCGAACCGTTTGTTTCGCACATTATCGAGTTAATTAATATTCTGGTCCACCTGCCGCGTGGGTCGATGGACGATAGTTAATTCCGATTAGTGGGACGTAATTAATTAGAATAGATTGTGTGTGAACTCACACGATGGAAATATCGAGCGCTATCAATTTGCGAAGTTATTCATTCTTTTTTATCGTCGCACGGTGTTTTACTTTGTACATCGTCAATGTTTGCGGTGATACTCCTTTTGTTTTGCTTGTTGAGAGATTGAAGCAGTCGCTGGCTCATTATTCGGATGCGTCGGTGTATGTACATTATCGGTTATTGTCACAGGTGTGTCTTGTCATTTGTCAATATCATTCGCTCGTCAATCTACTATTAATCAATCATTCTGGTTCATATTCTTTACGCCGGTTGTCACACTAATCGTGCATTTCATCCTGCTGCTTTTACTTTTACCGAGTTAATAT
>NW_017163090.1:744739-776530 GCF_001652005.2 Ceratina calcarata | reverse complement strand
AACTGATTTTTGCACACATACGAAATCGAATAATTGACAGTTAGCTAATTAAAATTAATCATATTAATTTAATTAACACGAGGGATGGTTTTTAACCCCTCTATGAATTCGCGTTCCTCGAGGTTATCATTGTTTTTTCTTGCATCACTCTTTGTTTTGCCTTCTCAACGTCTGGCGGCGAGTAAACTGACATCATCCACTTCCGCTACCCCCGGCGGAGACGAAAATCATAGTCGAGATTCCGCCGTGAGAAAGTTCGCGGTGATTCACGTTGGAAGCTAGCTCCCGCTACACGCGTTCCAAGCCGGGTTCTCTCCGGAGAGGGATGTTTACGCAGCGGCAGAAATTATCTTCCACGTTAGAGATACGCTACCCTGTGAAATCTTTTATATGATGCATGAGAGAGGGATGCGAGATGAGTTATTAAGACGTAGATGAAGTTCACTAAGGGAAATATCGTGAGACGCGAGGTAATGCACCCGGGAAATGATTAAATGCTTACGAAATAATAGATCACACTGCGATATTAACATCTCATTTTTAGTAACGATTTCTCGCCAAACGTCGTCGAAGTAATAGCGCGAAACGATGTTTCAATTTATTTTATCTATTTTTGCTATTTAAACAGTGCATCGTGTCGTTACGTTTGAATGAATCGCTCACGAGAATTATTAATTGCAGCTTCGTATAGTGCACGTATCAAATCAATCAACCGTAAATTCATTTTTCCCTGCCAACGCAGGGAATCCGTTTATTGAAAAACTCACTCTCGTCCGCTTGGTGCAACTAAATTCTCCCGATTTCACGCTCGACTCGATTCGGCCGTATAAAACCGCAAAACCAGTCGCGTTTGTTCACCCGAGAGTATTATATCTGCATATACACCGTTTTCTTTCTATAGGCGTAAGAAAAAACATTTCCGTGATACATTCTATTATGGAAATATTAATAACGTTGGTCGATTACGATACAGATTCATGTTTATGTGCACTTATGCGTGATATCTTTCTATCAGTCATTATCGTGTGTAAAATATTTTGAACATGTCAGTGGGACATGACAACATTAACGCTTGCTTATAAGTCCTCGGAGCAAATACAACATTTGTTCCTAGAATACACAACGGCACGTGAACAGATCCATGAATCACAGTAGCTAGCATGTACGTATGTAGCGGGGAAGTGAAAAATGCAAATCCTCTTGAAGTTTACAAAGACCTAGCGAGAAAGGGAAGCGAGTAGTCGAGTCGCGGCGTGTAACAGCTCGGCGCGTTAGCTTCGAGCCGTGAGCACGCTTTCGAAAGAAAGCCGAGAAGGAGTCATTACCGCGGACGCGCGCATTACTCCCGCGGTTTCAAGCCGTCCCAGAAACGCGCGTCCTTCCATTCTTCGGCTCGATGGCGCGCGGACCTGTTGTCGAAGGCCAAGCACAAAACCGCCCCTACGTCGTTTCCGGGTCAGAGTTCAACGCACGCGAGCTCCGTTCGCTCAGGAATCCGCGGGCTGATCAAAGGGGACACGCGCAAAACGCGTCACTCGCGCTTCGATACCGTATCGCACTAGAATAATGCAGTCTCCGTTCTTTTCTCCTTATTTTTTTCTGTGCCATGCCGCGCCATATCCACGGGTGAATTCGTCGGGAAATGGAGTACGTTCCGCCTCGAGGGAAACTTTACCTGCTAGGACAACGGGAATGGGTTTTTATTGTTTCAATGCGCCGTTATTTTCGGCCTTGTTTACGGAAGTGGACGGCAATACAATTAGTTAATATGAGTGCTGTTGTAGAGACTATCATTCTTTTTTATCATTGGTATGCAGTACAATTAACTAGAGTGTGTAGGAGATAAATGGGAAAAGGCTTTCCCGGTGGTTCTGTAAACTGTGATTTAGAAGAACATTTTGATTAAGAAAAATGTTTGTTCTTTGAACTGGCTCCTGTTTGTTCTCAGTCTTCGATCCGTTCTTTAATGCAATCTTTGTTTATCGTATTTCCTTTCATAAAAGTAGGGCAAACTTTGAACGATGACTTTAGCAATGATGGCGATCTCAAAGTAGAGAAGTATTGGCATCTATATATGTATATATAAATCAAAGTTTAAAGATCGGAAAATTTTATTAGAATAGAGATTCTGCTTTTCCGATGAGAAACTTCTTTCGTCCATCCCTTCCCCATCCATTGTACAATATAACCTTGCTTGGCGATCTCACTTGAAAAGATTCCACGGATTCTTTGAGAAGTGAATAGGAACGACTATTCTAGTTTGATAGGTGCTAATTTTCGTTGAAGATATAATTACCTAATAGATTTCAGGTCACTGGTTGAAGATCGATCGACTGTAACTCGAATTCTGGGAATTCTACAAGATCTCCTAACGTTGAGTTCTCAATTCAATCCCTGTCGACCGTCATTCCATAGAATTTCCATTTATAATCGCTACTATTTGTGTCCTATCATTATACAGTATAAATGTCAATCATTTGATATATCATTCTTTATTTAATTCATTCATTATTATATGAGCTATCAATTGCTCCGTGTTACTAAAATTTTCAGATTCAGTGTCGTTTTTATAGTTGACCTCGTTATCAGAATATTATCAAAACTGGTGGACACGTCATGGAACCGTAATCTTATACGTCTCGAGTTTTCACTTTTATTTCCGACCCAGAATACGACGCATCGTCTTTCACGTGGTTTCGAGTGTAACCCGTTTTCCCGAGTTTTCTTTGCCCGCGGTTCGGGCTCGGGGTCCTTTGAAACCGGGAACCGGTTGAAAAAGCCATTTTCCCTCCGTTTCAGCGCTTTTTTCGCCATTGGTTTTCCGCCTGGTTTCAATGCGACTCAATGAGGATGTACGAGGCCATAGCCAACATTGATGAATAGGAAGCGGTGACTCCGCGAACGATGAATACCGATAGGGCGTGGCAGGGATCATGCGGGTTCAGTTGCAGCTTGATTCTGAAAACTCGGTTGATCAGCGTCTCTTCACGTTACAAGATTTGTAATTAGATCTCTTGTCTCATAGAGTTATTATTAGCCGAACGAGACAGAATTAGAAATTGCCCGTAAAGACAATGCGACGTGTGTCGGATGTACAAAGCCTAAAGTCTACTCTTGTTTTACTAAATGGAAATTATTACTGTGCCAAGGGAATAACTTAAAATGCAATGGGAACCGAATCAATTAAGAATTGTTTGTACAGGAAATTGGAAATTGTCCGTCAGAGGATTGGCGTGATTGGCCTAGCGTAATGCGTTAACGAATACTGTTGTTATCAAACTGCTGCCACTTTGCTCGGGGCGTACGAGAATCCATCTAAAAGTTGAATTGTTTACAAGATAAGTTCTGCCGCGTAACCGCTGAAGAAAAGCCCACCCATCCATCCTCCACCTCCTCTCGAGTTAAGTGCATTGTACTTTAATTACGAAACTGCAGAACTCTCCTGAGTCGCTTGTATAATTTATGATAATACAAGATATCGTTTCGCCGCTTCAAATATGTAATTAACCTAGTTCGATTCGACCGTGTGCAGTATTCAACGTCTGATGCGAATGTTTACACCTTATAATTAACTGACTCAACAATTCTCGATGTATAAAGCATAAAGTGTGAACGTATGTTAAATAATGTATGTAGCTTTCAATTGGATAAAGCAAAAATTCTAAAAATTACATATATCGAACTACTGGAAACGATACAATGCTACATATGCTGATATTTCCTTCAACTGTTCGACCAGCAAACAATGTATGTCAATTTTATCGGTAATCGTTTGGCCAAGCGCCTAGCGGTCGATGACAACGCGCCTGACATAATATTGATTCACGGCCATTGATGCAAAGCGTCCGCTCAGATTCTACGCGTTAAGTAATCTCTTTCTGTTAAATACGATTGGTGGATGTATTTAATTGAATATCCGTGACAACGTTTCAATTATGAAAACCATAAAGAACCGGAAGGAAGGGTAGCGTGCGCGGTTCTATGATATTTTGAATGACGTCCCGTGGAACGTTCCGCGTAATTGTTGAAAAGTTCTCGTCTTTAAATAGGGGGATTCGTAGAAGTTTGGCGCCGTTCCAAACGACGCTGGCTTACCAATTGCTTTTTTAGAGTGATATTAAAGAGGGACTTTGTGCTACGTGCTGCTATTGTCGGAATTGCTGACTTTAATTATGCAACGTTCTGTCCCTAAGTTCTTTCATTTTTCTGTCCGAGTATTAAACTCTCTCCCGTTCGGATGTTTCATTTTCTCTGTCGAAACGGAAAGACGTGTACAATAGTGATCTCTTCATCGGATCGTTTCACAATCGTAATTCGAATTTTTCACACAATTTGAACTCATCACGGAGACGATCCCCTTGAACGTATACAGACATCGCCGGGATCGCTTTAAAGCGACGTTTCATAGACTTCTTCATCGGGTCGAGCGGCTCGACGGATCGATCTATTCTTTTTAACTGGAACGAAAGCCAGGACATATATCTCGAGAGGGAAGGGAAAGCAGAGACTTAGGAGGAATAAATTCTGCTAGTCGGCGGGCACCGGGTTCCCACGATGTAAATCACCCCTCGACTTCTCCCCTTTTTCTCCTCTTCAAAGTCCTTCGCGAAGAATAAACCAGACGCCTCCGCGTTGCATACTGAATGGATTCGCTGCCGGAAGACCGACGATTCGATTTTTATGAGAATCTCTCCGTCTCTCTTTCGCCCTCTTTCTTCTTGTCTTTGTCTCTCCTAATGAGTGACGAGGCCGTCTGGAACCATTGACTCGTGCCACTGACTCGACTCCTTAAATGGAAGTCCAGTAGTTGAATTTTAGTGAAAGTTGTGTCGTTTAATTAAATTACTTGTAAACTGAATTTTCATTTTTAATTACTTGAAATCCACTTATCAATTGCACAGATATTTCTCGAAACGAATAGTTTATTCTGTCATTCGAATTGATAACACTGTAAAACGGCTAGCAAGTTTCTCTGTATCATTTTATACATTTTCTTCGAATTGAAATGCGTCTATCTTATTTTATTACGGTTTATACGACGTTGTCGCGTCAAGATGAAGTTCCACGTTATCTGATGGACAGTTTATAAGGATTTTTAGCGTTCCTCGCAACGATAATTAAGTTTCCTTGGGCTATCCATTAGCCGAGCTCAAAATTTCAACCCTTTTGAGCCAACTACTACTGCCCCCGTTCTCATCAAGATGCAATCTCGATGCGGTTTAATCTCGTTTATGCATTAGCTCGAATAGTCTCTCTCGACACGTTTGTAGTAGCTGTTCTCTTTCAAGTCTTTGTCTCTCGCGATCGACAGAGAGAGGATTTAACCTCGTTTAATTACATGAAAGCATCACAACTATTTCCTTCGTGCATCTTCTCCAAACTTAATTCATAATTCCTTCTCTCGCATTATTCACTTAATTGTGAATGGATTGATTTTATTTAAATACTGATATAGTTCCTAATATTATCTGAATTATAACGAGTGATCAAATTCTCTTTAACGAGAACCAATTAAGGATTCTCAGAATTTCATACGTTGAAATGCGATCACGTTTCACTAAGCGCATTAATCATTTCATCCTCGATGAAACACGGATTTACATTGGAAAGGCAATTCAGGTTATGACAAACTATTTCCAGTGAGTAGCTCGCGAGTTCGAGTAATCGGAAGTCGTTTAATTTCTACGACAATTATCGCGAATCTTTCCCAGTCGATGAGACCGGGGAGAGAGGTCGTCTCCCCGTCACAAGATGTTTCATCCCCTCGATACTGACGGGGCGTAATAATTTTCCGGAGATTATGAACGGTGGCCGTGAGACCCAGTCTCACGGATCCTCCCCATCGACTATCATCCCCGATGAATTAATTTAGTTGTCTGACAGGGGTTGTAATACGATAAGAGCGCCTTCATTGAATTCGTGTTTTATCTCTCACAATTAATTATATCTTTCCGATGTATTAGAGTATTCCTCCAGAAAAATGTTTCTGCCTTTTCGTAATCACTTATATATCGTGTCTAATGATTTTTGATTGATCAGAGATCCGTGCACCGCCGTGCCGCCTGGATCGATCGCATCCATCGGATCGAGACGCAATTTGCGCGACTGGCACGTAATCCTTGAAAACCTGATCGCCGAACAGGCAATTTCGAGGCCCAAGGTTCATACTGATAGCGACGCGAATATTCCCGTTACATATCTCCGAGCGTTTTATCAACCCGATATCGGAGAGATTCGATCCGGTTACGTGAGCTGCGTTCACGATCGAGAGATTAGGATTGGCCAGACTGTTTCGGTGATACGATATCGGACGTAATCGAAATAGAAAGTATGAAGAATAGAGAGATAATAAGGTGATACAATGACTATATAGAGATCAGTGGATAAGATACGATCAATAATTAATAGACAATTTGTATGAGTGGGATGACTTTTCAAAAATTTATTGTCCTGTTCACATAGTTAGTGAAGAGTTTTAGTAAAATATTCCCGTAATGGTGGAAGTATAATCAGTTTTATAATGAATAGCTTTTTCCACTTAATCGCTTCTTAAAGACGAATTTAGATCATTAATCTTTGGATACAAGGAAATATTAATTTTCCGGCATAAAGTGGGAAGTTTCGAGTCTGTTCGAAGTTTACCGGGAGCAGCGTAAAACAATTGAAAAGTTCATTTTTTGGAGAGAATAGAGAGAAGTTGGGGGTTATCGAACCGAGCCGAAGGCATCGAATTTTTATGCCACGTGAGACCGTGTTTCCAGTCGCGGTGCAACCACGGGTTACGAATTTTTGTGCTCGCGGTGAATCTTATATGGGAAGAGAGATCTAAATTCGTGAACGGTTTTTCAATTTTTCAGAAGACAATTCGTTTCTGAGTGTACTTAATAAATTATTGTTTATAGTAGGACTTTAAGGTGGCTAGTCCAAATACGATTTTCATTTACGTTTTACTAAACAGAAATTTCATTTTGAAACTAAAACGATCCCGCAAGTG
Organism: Ceratina calcarata; assembly: GCF_001652005.2. Taxonomy (NCBI): domain Eukaryota; kingdom Metazoa; phylum Arthropoda; class Insecta; order Hymenoptera; family Apidae; genus Ceratina; species Ceratina calcarata. Next base: position 769,536 of record NW_017163090.1, on the reverse strand, counting down.
GAAAATTGTTTCTTGCATTCTCGCGTTTTCGTCGTTACATTCCATCCGAAAATTACGGAGCATTACCGATATTCGCAAGGCTGAGAACGCCGTCGGAACGAGTTTACATGGACGTGAACAATCGGCGAACGCAATAAAAGGAATTTAATCGATAATCGATGGATCGCAGGGAACTCGGGAAGAGTGACGAGGGTAGGGAGTCTGATAGATGGCTCCGTTACGGAGATAAATCGGCGAAACTTCGCTCCGCGGATTCCCCTCGCTCTCATGGTTAAATTTCGTGCCCACTTCCGGGATAAACATCCGCGATTTCCATTAGAATCATCTGCGATTGGCGTAATATCGGCGAGATCCATTTTCCTCGTTGGCGATTATGAAAGCCCCGTTTTAAATCTAAAGACAAATTTTCAGACGTCTACTTAGTCGAATAATCGACCAAAAGGAGACAAAAACATTTCAGCCGGGGTGATTAAAGCATGTAATTAAACCCGTTGAAAGGTTTTCACGTAGATTTTAAATACAGTCTTCAGAGAGGAGGCTTTCCCCGGATGTTGAAAAAATTAATTAACATTTCAGCAGAATTATTTTTAATACAGAAATCTTATTTTGAAGCATACATCACGTTTTAAATGAAAGCTTGCATTTTGTGAAGGAAATTCGTATTCTTTCTTTTTCCCGTGTTAAAATATACTTCCGTCGCTGTAAAAACAGGTTTCAGCCTGATAGGATTTGCAGATACGGTAAAATTCGTACGGCTTAATCGAATGTCGCTCGGGTGGCGCGAAATGACTTCATTAATTTTTCGTCAAACGAAAAAATCACATTTCCCGATGTTGACTAACCGCACCGTGAAAAAAATCGGGTCAGCTGAGCAAAAACAGAATTCTTTTGCCTCGAACCTCACTTTTCTGTCCGAGTGCCTTGGAATCCAATAATTCTTAATTGAATTAAAGCAATAACGCGTGTAAAGGATATGACCGCTCCTTTTCATTACGCGAATCGACTTTATATTGCTTCAACCCCTTCCTCCCTCTCTCTCCCTCTGTCTCAGGTAAATGGGTGAATAAAGTTTTATGAGGAAAAAATCGAAGTCGTACTATCCTCTGAGGGCATATTAAAATAAAACAGTCACGATTTCATGCATTTCCTTTATCGAATATGCAATTGAAGCATTTGTGACGTATTTCAAATGAAAATTGCAAGTAAACTTTTTATTTCAATGCAATCATGATTTTATTATATTTAAATGATAATATACCAAATCTATTTCAAAGCAGTAGAATCTTCCCGTTAACTGGTCTTAGTAGTATAGACGTGCATAAGTGAAACCTGCCGGAGACAGTGAAACGGGTCGACGCTAAATCAGAGATCGCCTTCCGCGCGATTTTACAACTCGTTCTAACTCATTTCCGAATGAAATCGCTCACGATCGTTTTAATGCCACTCGATTTCTGACACCGGCTGTCGTTCCATAGAACACGCCTCGCGGAATTGTTTTTTTGGCGATTTATCGCGATATTTGGTCGAACGCGTGATTCTGACGTAAATTATCTGTCGCGCGATAACGCCGAGGGACGTATAATACTTTAATGGGTCGCGAAAGTGGACCAGCAAATTTGTGCGAGTGCTCTGGTTAATTAAACCTATCTTCTAAATTCCTCGATTTTTTTATACATCTGTCTTCTTTATTTTCACTCACTTAAGTTTTATATATTTGTGAATTCTATATAATCATTCGATTATCCACGTTTTATGACTCTTTTATTCTGTGGATTCAGATGTAATATCAATTTACTGTCCAACTTTTATTTTCAAACGCAGACATTTATTTCCAGTTATCATTGTTTTTCATCATTTTCACTCGACGCTCGGGAACAATCTGAAATCTGTAAATTCAATCACGCACATTAAAAGCGACTATAAATCAGCCGAGATTTAACGATATATGAACGAGCCGGAAGCTGTCACGTATTTGTAAAGTCCACGTTCAATCCTTGTTGTCACGCATCCTACATTAACATCCTTCCACCTCCATTACTGTATGTACAGAGCGACGACTAATCTTGAACAGAAACCGTTCTCAGTAATCTAGATAATCAACATTGTTCGAGCGTGATAGTTCTTGTTCCTCCTTTCGGATTAAAGCTTGTCTCTTTTTCACTTTTATAAAGAAATTAATGTATGCTAAGTTTCTTTACTTTCTCCTTGCATTCTTTTGTCAACGATTCTGCAATAATTTTATTCCACAGCAACTATTGTTTATGAAATTGGCTTGAAATACAGCTACAGAAAGTGTCTACTTCTGTAGTGTTTTCGACTCGCGTGGTATGACATTATTTCATACAGTGGTTGCGTCTCGAGGCATTATATTCCTCAAATATTCATGTATCGTCGGGATTACTACTCTCGAGAGTAGATCCATGAATGGAATTCTTCTCAAAGTATTCTACATATTTCTAAAGAATTTGAAACCAACTTTTATTGCCTATTCATATACATATCTGAACATCTGTTTTACGATTTAATTAAATTGACCAACTCTATCTCCATTCGATTTATAGATTATTATTTTGAATGTTACAAATATCGTTGTATTCTCGTTGCCACTTTATAGTTTTGACTAAAATTACACTATTCGTTTAATTAAAAATCGTCTCTACGAAGGGTTCGTTTACAGTTTCGCGGCTCGGTTTCCACGTACGCCAGCGTAACGGTCTTGAAACGCGATCCGACTATTAAATACTGTAACAGTTTCGTCGCGAATGATTCGCGCCGCGCCAGTGAATAATTGATCGCGCGCGTTGCACTTTCACGTGTGCCGTAGATGCAGTAACACGTCCGCGATCCTCTGCGTCACGTCTGATCCTCCCGGTCGCTTCCGCTTCTGTCCACCGCCGAATCCGTTTCCATTTTACAATTCCTTTCACTGCAAATTCCGTTGAATTCTCGCCGACGATCTTTTCTGGTTACGATGCAACTCGTGCTCATTAAATTCATATCGCGGATCTAACGCGTCTCGAGATCGAAGATAGATAAAAGCGAATTTTCGTTATAATTTATTTTAATTAGATTCCCACTTGTTGCGAAATCTGAAATTCTTCAGCTGCAGGAAATCTTCGAAGTTATGAAAAAGTGAAAGTCAATTCGTAATCGAAGAAATCGTGCATTTAATTGCAAAAGATCAATGAACAACGATTAATCAGAATTTGAAATTGTAACTGGGATTGGTGTACGAGATTTGGACATTTTCTCATAACTTTAGTCGTGACTTAAAATTGTGATTAACTTTGTTTTGCTGAATTCGGTTTACAGTGCTTAAAAACGTTCTCTGGCCTCGCGAGGTATTCAAGATTTTTCCAAGACAGATTCATTAATTTTTTACACCCGAATTATTTCAGCAGTTTCACAGAACTGCGAGCAAAACGTGCCCTCGCCCCGAATCTTCTTACGAAATACCTAACGCGGTGGAAATATGTTACGTACATGAAGTCTCGTAAACAAACGAATAGAAATTGTTATCGTCAGTAAGAAAAGATATTCCACAGAATTTCATTGTTTTCCAAACTTTTCAATGTCGTTTCCGTTTGGCACAGCAAGGACAAGTTGAAATAGGACATGAGGAAGAACAAGGGTCGAGACTGTTCCAACAATTTTCTCCTCCGCAGACCGCCGCCGCCGCTTTTGCGAACGCGCTTAATGCCGCTGGGACCATAGGATATCTTCGACAACGAACCTAGTTTAATGTCCGTCGAGCGGCATTCGGGGCGATTCAATCCCGCGACACAGCGTGTCAAGGCCTCTCCGTCGCGATAATAAAATGCCACCCCTACCTCGGTGAAAACACGTCGACTCTCTGTGGTCGTTCATCGCGCCTACACATTCGCTGGTGGAAACGGTGATCGGTCGTTAGCGACCGATTTCCCGAGTCCCGGCGCGGCGTTCGTCCCTCTTCGCGGCCGTGGCCGTCACTCGTGGCGACGCGACGCGACGCGAACCCACCCGACTCGACGCCGCGTTCGCCAAATCAGTTCGGCGCGTGACACGCACCGGTGTCGGTCGACGTTCTCGAGGCCGCGGCATGCCTCCGCCACGCCGTTTCCGGTACGCTCGATTCCGCCCGACGTCGTCGCACGCGCCCCGGACATCGTCGTGACGTTTAGCTCGTACTCGTGCCCGTGCCCGTGCCCGTGCTCGTCCTCCTTCGGACTCTGTGCACCGATGATGGGATTTATTATGGGCTGCGCGTGCTTCAAAGCTGCCATCCTGACGCATCTGTTCCAAGGTTGGTGTCAAAGAAACGTTGCTTGGTCTGAAACGCAAGAACGTGGACCGATATTCTTTTTGCAGATTTATTCATTTTACAGTAATCTGTAGTATGTTTGAAGAATTAATATTAAGAAATTAAATAAGAATATTGAGGATAATTTATTGGCCTAACCATAAATATTAAACCGTATTCTTATTATTGAATTTTGGGATACTAAAAGTTAGAATAAATGCATGATAACAAGCATTGGCTTTAGAGTTAGGTATATGCATCCCTTAAAATTGGATGATAGTTTTTATGTATATCGCGTCCAGGATTTTGTGTTACTGACTGGATAACAGTTTATTCCACGACCTTTCAATTTTTACTTCAGTATGATCGTATTGATGAATAGAACGGGATTTTCGGATTGTATAAAGCAATTTATTGATATGATATGAATTTTATATCATTCGATTACTTTCCGAAGTTTGGAGTCATTGTTTCTTGTCTTGTTTTGAATTTCAGATTCCATTCAATTAAGAATTATCACTGTTTCATAAATTAGTGCACAACCGTGGATATGTAAACATATTTTTAAACGTTTTTATTCAAACGAAATGATTGACTAATGATTAGCTTTATCACTGAAAGTGTACTTCGGTATAATCAGTGAAATTGATAAGGATATTGATGTATCAAGTACTGCCGGAAATGGATAGTTCTATATAGAATTCAATTGTCACAAGATATTTAATATTTATGTAATTTATTGCCATTGGCGTTTACATTCTTTAAACGAATTATTGCGGATTGATTTTTCATATTCTGATGATAATTTTAAGCACGAATCTCCATTCTGATACATAACGAGTAATCCAGGAATCAATTTCCATGCCATCGATATTCTCGCTAATGGATACATGTTTGGATAGTCTGTTTCTGATTGCATTGCATTTGATTACAATTTTGTAATTCGTTCAGGAAAGTTTGTCTTCAGTGTTTGCTTCGAGCAAAGTGTACAATAGTGGAAAGTTAAAGTTATAAACATTTTTAAGTACTTCCATATTCAAATAGAAATATAATCTCCAAAGTAGTTAGAAAAATTATACTATTACTATGTTTTAGTATTTATTTACTACATCACTTAAAACACTGTTTACAAGAAATTAGACGAAGCTTGAGTGCTTTAATAACTTCGTTACAGTAATCGTTTTAATTTTGATGAATATCTTAATTTTTAATTAAAATATAAATCTCTGCTTGAAATAGATGCTCGTTCTCAAGAAAAAATATTGGAATTTATGCACCGTCGTGTTTCATTTGCAACTTGGAACATCGTGCTTTCTGATTAGTAATTCGCGTGGTAACAAGCGTTTCGTCGAATTATGGTCATACGTTCGGATCGATAGCCGTAATCAACGAGCGGAATCTGATTTACGGCGCGATACAATGCGAAATACCTTTCGCAAAGTTATATTTCCAGAAAAATTCTTATTCGTGCTAACCTTTCACGCCAGGAACAACGAAAATCGGTTCAAATTTTTTGTTAAATAGAATATCAATCAGCATGCATTAAATTAGCTATAACGTGTTATTACTATGAAAGAAAGGATCTTTCTTTGGAATAAATCACTCACATTATAAATGCGAATACTCTCTCATTTAAATTTCCTTAGCCCATAAATTTTCTTCGTAATATCGAAGAAATCGATACTTATAAAAGTCAACATATGGTGGAAGTATATATTTACTTTTCGCCTCTTACTTTAAGCTCTCGATATTATCGTTTCGTTGTATAGGCGATCGGAAATTGTAATTAATGGGACCCAGGAAATTAATTTCGACTGCATAACTTATGCGAAAAGTTGACCAATGAACATTATTTCGCGAGAGCAATTTAAATTTTGTAACAGCTCTCCAGATCAGACGTTCCCTGTTGAAAGTTTCTCACGCGTTTTCCCTCTTCTCGATTGCCCTCTCGAACCTCCGAAAGTTCGTTTCTTCGCGAGCCTGCAATTCAATATTGCGACCTATCAATCTCGCGAGTGGTGTCGCCCTTTTCGAAAGAAACCAATGTTACATTACCCAATTTACGTTAGCATAGAGAGAAATTTCTTACGGCCACTTCACCCTTAAATTTTTCACGACTTATTTCTTAACTGCTCAGAGTTTTATATTTGCCTTCAGTTCAGTTCTAATAAATCTTTAAAAAACCAAGTAAAATCGACGAATTCGCGTGACTTCGGCAGTTCGTTTTCATGGGATTTCACGGTAGAATCCACAACGAATGGGTTCTCGTAATAACAGTTTGGAAAGCCGACGTTGCGTGCCGTTTCGCGCTGGAAAACGCGATCTGGAAAAACAGCGTTGGCCCACAGGGCAGCGTCGTCGGTCCATTCCTCGCGGTTCGCGTAATTAGTTCTGCGCTAATTTATGCCTGTCGAATGAAGCAAGAGAACGCGATGTCTCGAGACATCGCATTTTCATTCTTTCCGCGTTTCTCTTTGTCGACCGCAATGGCACAGCACCGAGGAGCTTCTCCCAGGAGGGTGAACTTCGTCCCTGCTCTCGGAGTAAGTCCTAAGCTTACTTATTCAAGTGACCTAATCGTTTCCGTCCCGCGCTTGGTTCCGTTGATTAAGTATGCAATTAAAATGTAAGGTGCATTATGTCCAGAACAGTTTCTTACTAGGCGATACTTCTTTTTAATGATCGAAGTTTTGTGGTGCTCTTTTTTCAGTTCGGTCAATGGACTCTCTCGATGAATATTAATTTGCAAAAATGATTATTATATATATTTAAAATACGAGCATTTAGTAATTGTATTTCATGTCAACTCTCAGTTTTCTCGGTAACTCAGTCTTTCCCTATTTCGAAGAAACGAAGTTTCTAAAGTGTGTACAACTTTCTTTCATCGAGAGTACAATAGAAATGTACGGTTGTTTTGAGCTACTCGTCTCAATATTTAAGTCCCTGCCTCATCCGCGTTATTCGACTCAGGCGAAGATCATTATTCAGGCGGCGCGGTCACACCTAATTTGCTTACAAAGAAAAACATAGGCTAAACTAATCCGTAACTACTTGCCATGCACGGCACGCTAACCATGCTCGAACGAACGTCCATAGAAACGGCGTCCATAAACGTCGGGTGAGAAAATGTATCCCTCAGCATGTCAAGCCTAAGAATAGTACTTACTGAATAAAACTAAGCGAGATGTTCGCTATTCGCTGGAAATTGCGTGTATTAATTGTGGTAATGCAGGTTCATACCCGTGACACGTTCTTATTAATTGTAGGGAAGATTAGAGACGTCGTTAATGGTTTCTATGCACGAGTCTCTGATCTTCGGTTGAAATGGTATCAAGATTATAAAAATTTAATATGATATATTACCTAAATGAAATAATATTTCATTCAAATTGATCAACTTATGATCTGAAACGACAGAAGATGATAAAAATGGAAATAATTATCACGGATGGAATGATACGAATTTTTTTGCTCAATCTCCGTCTATTGGAACAGAAATCCAATCATTTGTTAGTAGATTCGCGGGAAAGACCAGTCGTCGCGTCTCGCTGCCTCGGCGTGCTCATTAATGGAATATTTGCACACGCGATAATTAATTCCGTCGCCAGATCGTCGATAACAATAGCCACCGATGGATAAAGTCTAGGCGGTAATTCGAATTTTAAAAAGGACATCGGCTTTCAAGTTCCTCGCGCGACAAAAAGTGTCTCGTGACAGCCAAGGAAAATCGAACACGCGACCGACCTCGACTGGTTGAAGTGTTTGAAAATTATTAGCACGCGTCACGAGTGCGACTTGAACAGGTGTTGGTGATTACATGTGCCACGTTTTGTTCGTTTATTTGCCGTTTTTAGATCGGTTTCTTATTAATATGTTTATCCTATTAATTAGGGTTTTTTGTAATAATCTGATCTCACAATCTAATGTAAATTTATTTTTTGCAAGTAATATATTAATTGTAACTGAAATAATTAATACGTAGTCTAAATTTCGTTTATTCTTGATTTTCGATGCAAATCTTGTCTGTAAGAAAACGCCATGGGGTCTTGCGTGTATTCATTCAAATTCGTTTAGATACGATTCACATGATGAAAGCGACTCGTCTTTTTTTTTCTGAACCCAGTAAAAGCGTTTTCGTAGAACGAGCAATCGACGGCCTACATCTTAATTGCCTCTGGACGAACCTTCGTTACGATTCTCCTTTTCGTTGTTCCTTGCATCTCTTCTTTTTCCCTATCGACTTTTGTTCCCGGTATTTTTTTCACGACGTTGACTCTACACTACCTTCGCAAGGAATTGTTGTTCAATAGTTTCTAAAGATAGCTTCTTCACAACGTGTACAAGTGTACTCCGTTCTTTGCATGCAAGACGTATACCTGCGTTACCTAATCGAGTAATAAATTTTGTGGTGTTGCTGTTACGAATTTGATATATTACCTAAATGAAATAATATTTCATTCAAATTGATCAACTTATGATCTGAAACGACAGAAGATGATAAAAATGGAAATAATTATCACGGATGGAATGATACGAATTTTTTTGCTCAATCTCCGTCTATTGGAACAGAAATCCAATCATTTGTTAGTAGATTCGCGGGAAAGACCAGTCGTCGCGTCTCGCTGCCTCGGCGTGCTCATTAATGGAATATTTGCACACGCGATAATTAATTCCGTCGCCAGATCGTCGATAACAATAGCCACCGATGGATAAAGTCTAGGCGGTAATTCGAATTTTAAAAAGGACATCGGCTTTCAAGTTCCTCGCGCGACAAAAAGTGTCTCGTGACAGCCAAGGAAAATCGAACACGCGACCGACCTCGACTGGTTGAAGTGTTTGAAAATTATTAGCACGCGTCACGAGTGCGACTTGAACAGGTGTTGGTGATTACATGTGCCACGTTTTGTTCGTTTATTTGCCGTTTTTAGATCGGTTTCTTATTAATATGTTTATCCTATTAATTAGGGTTTTTTGTAATAATCTGATCTCACAATCTAATGTAAATTTATTTTTTGCAAGTAATATATTAATTGTAACTAAAATAATTAATACGTAGTCTAAATTTCGTTTATTCTTGATTTTCGATGCAAATCTTGTCTGTAAGAAAACGCCATGGGGTCTTGCGTGTATTCATTCAAATTCGTTTAGATACGATTCACATGATGAAAGCGACTCGTCTTTTTTTTTCTGAACCCAGTAAAAGCGTTTTCGTAGAACGAGCAATCGACGGCCTACATCTTAATTGCCTCTGGACGAACCTTCGTTACGATTCTCCTTTTCGTTGTTCCTTGCATCTCTTCTTTTTCCCTATCGACTTTTGTTCCCGGTATTTTTTTCACGACGTTGACTCTACACTACCTTCGCAAGGAATTGTTGTTCAATAGTTTCTAAAGATAGCTTCTTCACAACGTGTACAAGTGTACTCCGTTCTTTGCATGCAAGACGTATACCTGCGTTACCTAATCGAGTAATAAATTTTGTGGTGTTGCTGTTACGAATAAAAGGAATTGTTAAATTATAATTATTTTTATTAATATTATACGGTTTCCAATAATGGAAAAGGACGAACTCATCGTGGATTAAGTTTCAATTATACCGTTGAAAGAAACTAATTGGTGTCGAACAGGATCAATATTGAGATCAAAGAGCAGTTCATCCATCAAGATCCTCTATCTTGTTTCAAGGAAACGACTATGTTCCAAGCTCTTTGCATATTGACATCTCATAAATTGTTAATCTGATTTGACTTTACGTATGTCAGTAACAAATGATGTTAGTTATACTCTGGAAGCTAACAGAATTTACGTTTACGTTGTAACAGATGATGTTCGCTACGTGTTTCGTAACAAGTTACGTGTATTTGGAATGCCATTCTCGACGTGTAGTTCATCATTAAAACTATTCGCTGTACGGAAATTCGTAATTTCGGGGGCGGGCCGGGAGGATCGGAATAATTCCGAGTATTTCGTGGAATATTAGCGATTCGTAAACGAAACTGGAGAACGTTAAATGGTAATAGCGTGTGTTATCTTAATTGGAAATCCTTCTTGCTGTCGTAATTACCACGAAGAATTGTGTATGACGCAAACAGTTTTAAAAACAAGTCGAATTATTCACAACATTCTTTTGTTCCCTTGCAATCCAACTACTTCAATGTATACATACGTGTTCCTATCTTGATCTTCGATTTTGTTTCTCTGTTTCAGGTATGTATCAAGATTACTAAAGTGATAAATCCTCTGCTGTTTTTATGTAAGTCGAATTGTTATTTTTTTTTTATCATAAAGTGCCCTGTAGAATTTTTGATACCAATCAATTTTTTTGATTGATCTTTAATAGAATTAAATTGTTACAAGAATTGATTGGCGATATCATACTCATTAATCGTGAAATCGTGAGTCACAAAACCGGAGTATATATGAGAATGTCTGTAATTCATAAGTTTTCAACTACAATTCAGCGGGATATGCGATTATTTTGAACGACGCGTTCATAGTTGCTGCCTTCATGAGACGCAGCTGTGAAGGGTGTCGCAATTAACCATCGAGATGAAAGATAACACTGACGGGGGCGAACAAAACTGATCGTAATCCGTGGCCACTTTATGCGAAACAGTTGCCACAAACACAATTGATTATCGTGCGCTGTCTCAGCGAAACAATTCTTAATTGCTCATTTAACCTTTCCTAATTGCAACCAACCATCTTGTTTTCCTCCTCCTCTTTCCTCAATTAAAGTTACTTATTTTATCCTGTGCCTTTAACGTCGACTTTTAAAATAATACTCTCACTCAAACGCAAGATCGATATTGTCGTCTATTAGATTAAATATGCTTTCCTATCGTAGAATTTAAAGGATAATACAAAGGATGGTTTTTTTTTCAATTGTAATACAAATTTATCCTAATTTTTCTACCTACTCTCCAGTTATTGCCTTTAAACGAAATTGGGAAACGCGAGAACAGTAGTCAACTAAAATTCGATCTAACAGCTCGCTAAACATGCTCGTTATTTTACTAGACAATGTTTATGGGCGTATAAATCTTTTCATACGCTCGGTTGCCATAAATGGTAATGAATTCTCCAATGGTGCGAACGAATATGACATATGGCCGTCGTTGAATATAACTTTACGACGGGCATCAAAAATCAGATAACCATTTACACGAGGGTTTGTAAACCTTCAGGCGAGATCCCGATGATATCGATCCGGAGTAGAGCTTTTTTTCCCGCTGCTGTAGTTCACTGCAGCTTGTTGCCATCTGGTGGAAAGCTTCTCAGCTCCGTACTCAGGCGATCGATGAAGCTTTATCAGACGATGTTAGCTTGTCCTACGCCTCATCGATTTACAGATTTTATTCTTAATTATGTGACTATAACTGTCCCTATCTGTTCATCGATCATAGAATTTTGTATTATTTTTTGTGGTCGCAAAAAGAGTTTGCAATAAAGAATTAGCTGTTCTGTTAGGAAGGGAACAGTTGATACGTCGGTATCAGTGGTCGGTAAAATATTTTCCTCTCGTCGGAAGAACCTCACCGTTGGAAGCTGGCGCCATCGCATGATAGCGAATTTCTTCGTATCCTAGTTAGCGGGAACTGTTTTACAGTAAAAAGCTAAATCGATTTACGTACCAACAAAATTTTGTCGAATAATCTTCGCGTTCGATCATTGACTAATTTTAAAGCATGAACTAGCATGTTTGTTCCTACTATATTTATCGATAAATGTATAGGACTTTTTGGGTGATCTAAAAGGGGATGACCACTGATTTTAAATAGCCACCGTAGGTACCGTTTCTAAAGTTCTACCTTCAGAAACGCTTTAGCGAACTACCCTTCATATACGATGATCGATTCTTAACAGTATCCGATTCCTATGTTGCTAGTATCTTAATCCATCATCCCTTTCTTCATTCGCTCAGCACTTAATCGTGTCGTCTTATCCTTCAGCGGAAGGATCATTATTCTTCCTTTCATTGTCACCGCGAGAAGGATGGAAACTGGATTCTGGATGCCGCGAGACGCGGCTCACGTTTCCGCGCAAATTGTTAGCGGAATATAATGACTTGTTTGATACTGGAGAACGTTTTGATTAAAAAGCCAGTGTGTAGGTGCGTGCAGTTCATCCCGTAAGAGGATTTCGAGCTTATGGTTTTAACATTGTAACATCAGAGGATGTTCAATGTGTTATATAATTTTATCTTGTTGCTATCGTTGTAAAAATAACGAATAGATCTTACAAATTTTATTTTAGCAAGATTACGATTTCCTTTTTAAATTTTAATTGAACCATGCATCGTTAAACTTCATATTTTTAGAAATCTCGAGGGGATAAAATTTCCCTTACAAGGCGTTTCCAACGCGGAAACCGAATTTTCTCGGTGGGATCTGTTTTTTTTTTTTGGAAGAGCGAGACAACTCGCTGAAACTGCATACGAACTAAGTTCCCACTCGTACAGGTACAATCGGTTTTACCAACCCTCGCACACATCCGTTCGCGAACCAACTTTCGCGAGAAAAAGAGGGAGAGAGAGCGAGAGAGAGAAAGAGAGACGGAATCCAGTTTCCAACTCCTTCTTGAACTGTCTGCACAGATTCTGCGGACGACTTCTGTATTGACTTCCATCCCGAATGAACGGATGACCCAATTCCTTGCAGATTCGCTTCGCCCCGGCTTCTCGGCTGCTTCGTTCGGCTTCGAATTATTTATCAGCACGACCGATGGAATCGGTTCAGTGTGCTGCGGTAGCCGCGCATACTTTTTTCCTATTTCCCTCTCGCGCGAACGAGCCAAGTCTTTGGCTTCTTTTCTTCCGCTCGATGCCTCCTCGCGAACTCTGCTCCTCCGATTCGTATCAGAAGCTCAGATCAGGATTTCTTTAATCGATAATTTAGAGCGATAATGATTTCATTATCTCGACCGTAATTTAGTAAACAGATTATCTAAATGAAGTCCGCTTCAGTGTTTCAAGGTACTGGTAAACATGAAAGTGACAAACTGAGTGTGGCAGTTAGTGGCCACAGTCATTAGCTACCGACGATCATCAAACGATATTGAATCATATTACCGTAAACCTATTACTATCATCCCATAAAATAAATCTAGTCACTCTGTACATTATAATCCATATAATTATAGAGGAAATTTAATTAAATCATCAGCATCACACAATCATCAGTTTTAATTGTTCATCTTAAGAAGTGTGAATTGTATAACAGTTTAGAGGTTTAACGATTGTACGCATTATTATTTGCACCGATAGCTAAGCTCACGAAGTTGCTAATGACAAAGTATCATCCGTTCCCTGAAGTTTAGCAACCAACTCGTAAGCCTCTTAAACGTCAAAAGCTTACCAGCTCCGTTCACCACGTGCCCTTTGTATCTATGAAATATTCACCGTTTCCTTCCTCGTAATTAATTATCAAAATCGATTATTCAATCAAATCCTGTCCTTATATCCTATTTAAAAAGCCTCATCATTTAGAGTCATTGGTCAAACGAATATCCAGCTATACTTTGAGATTCCCGTTCCCTCATTGTTCGAGGGTTAATTATTCTCACCGCGCTCGTTTCATCTACTCACCCGGAACGTTCCAGGATTTTTCCCGGTCGAATGTTCCCAAGGATTCGTCAGCCTCGTCCCGATTACGCGTCGCTTTACTTTCCCTTATCACGGCGCGCGTTCCGTTGCGCGGGCTGCATCAAAAGCAGGCCTCCGGTATATTGTAATTTTCTGAAATGCCTCGCGGCCACCGGGAGATATCCTGTCGGCGCTCGTCCTTAACCCACATCAACCGTGTGACGTATGAATCAAGCCTGTCTAACCCCCTGAATCGAAGCAGCGATAATAGGCCGCCGCGCGGCTTTGTGCTTGACTCGCCTGCCGGAAGCTCCTTCCCAGATATACGTATTCCTATCGACACCGTTTTCACCAACTGCGAGCTGTCCTCCACTCTTTCATTCGACTCTCGTGCGGAATTTATAAAACGCGTAGGAAAACAATTAATTTCGAATGCATTTAAAACACTCTCGACATTAACTGCGGATAGGAACGGATTATTTAACGGTGTCCCATTTCGAGTGGGAACCAGGCGTTTCAATAGAATTTTAAGTTAAAGCAAGAAATTTACGTTGGGATATTCAATTAAAGAAAGGGTTGTACTCCCGACCTGAATTCCATGCATTCTAATCTCTGTTCGCATTTACTTTGGTTGCATACTATAGGAAAGAATACCTACTGTTTTTGTTCGTCTAATGAAACCTGTCCGCAACGTAATGAAATTTAGACGTGAGAATGTTGAACAATATTTTATACAGATTCGTATGGAATTTCGTCACAGAATTGTCACATCGCGTAGGTTGTAGAATGGTGGTCGATAGGTCAAATTGTTTTATACATCGCGATGGAACGCGTATCTGTGTCGTTAACGAGAATTTAATGCAGGAAAGCGGCAGGGAATTCGGTAAAAAATTATCCCACCATAACGAGAAACGAGGAGATAAAGTTATCATTCGTTAAAACCTGAAACTCAGCGGGAGGGTAGGTAACGGGGTATAAAACGCGAATTTCTAGGAAATATCGCGGGTAATGCTCATTAGAAGGAATTTATTATAATCGCAGCAGTCTTGTTCTATTAATGAAAATGACGCAGGAACGGAAATTAAACACACCTACTCGGATCAGATTAATTAGCTATAATCCGTTAGCTATAATTCTTTGGACGTGCATTACAAATATTCTTGGATATTATTTATATTGGGCAGGTATAAAAAAAAAACATATAGAATTTCTTAAAAAATTGCCAGCTGTATTGTATATTTCATGAAATAAAATTACAAGGGGGTCGAAATCAAAATCGAAGCAGGATTCGCCGCCGCTATTCACTCCCCTCGCGCACCATAGGGAAAGGTATATAAGAAAACGAAGAGAGGAGGGAAAATGGAAAGAAACGAGTAAGCGTGGAAGAGCTTTGACTGCTTTTGCTCCCCGTTTGGCCTTAGGCGAGTTCTCGGCCCGAATACGATTCAGTGGCGCGACATCTGCGCTGGACAGAGCCCGTGTATTTGTGACCCCGATCCATTCATCGCGGCGCGGACCTCGCGTAGAAATCCTGAGGATCCCACGGGAGCACATCTTAACGGCATCGGCCTTTGTTCGTGCCCCGAGTCTCCGCCAAATCTCGTCCGAGCTCGTTTACCCTTTCTCTCTATTTTCTCTGTGAGAAAGAATTTTTCATTGTGAGAGACTATGTATAGTAAATCGAATGAACGTTGAAACCTAAGTGGAATGACCATTCTCATTTATCAATATAATAGAATCATACCGTGATTTTATAATTGTACTAATGAAACATTATAAATTATTTGATAATGATATGGAGAAGTTGAAATTTTGAATTATACATGTCAATGAAATGCGTGGTATATCCAGTGTGCACGTTTGGATCCACACAGTGAATACCTTCATTAACATATTCTGTGTGACGTGGCGGAACCAACAATCTCTTGAATCTCATCATATTCCAATTCCGTGATCTAATTCGAATCACGGTTCCCATCGATCTCCTCGAACCCCGTTCTCAGGATCACACGTTTCGTCTATGCACCGCGCCAGCTAGGATCGATAAAGCACGTGTCGCATCGTGACACGACTGTTCCATATCCGGCCAGGATAACTCCTGGCAGGATTCTGTCAGCGATAAATTGGTCGCGTGGGCGTCGCGGATGGATAGGAAATAATTAGCCTCGGTCACTCGTTCTCGGCAGGAGGCTTATTATTTATCAAGTGAAACGTTTTACTACCAATTGACCATAGCGTGTCAATGTTTATCCGATAGGAAAATCGAGTCGGTTTATTATAATTTTGCGCAATAATTGTTTTTTTTATTTGATGGTTTTTTTTAATTTGCATTAGCATTAAGAGTTCATTGTTCGGTTCGTGATGAATTGATAATTTTCTGACCAAATCTCTTTGAAGTCGCTGGACATCCGCTTTCGACCTGAATCTAAAATGATATAGTTAATTGCAAGTACTATGGAACATTTAAGCCTTCCTGCGACTAAATATTTAAACATAATTCCCGAGGATTTTCACCGACAAAGTATGATTGCATAGACTATTAACACTCAATTTTCCAAACATGATGAATAATTTTTCGATTTCTGTGAAATGTTACGTTCACGAGGATTTCTCGTGTCAGATCGTCGTGTCGCTAGCAATAAAATTTGATCACGAACGTTTCGTCATCGGGTAAATTGCAAATGCAGTTCACAAAATGTAGATATTATTAACACACATATTTCTGTGAAAGTTCGTTGGCTGAAAGCCCGAATGATTCGAAACGTCCACTTTAATCCAAGAGTTTTAACTCGATCGTATTTCAAACGGAGACGTCCCCTACAAATCGAATTTATTAAACCTCCTATCATTTCGAATCCAGCGAATGAACCGAAACTATAATCCCCGCTTTCATCAATTGACAATTTTGGCAGCCAGTGTAACGCGAAACGGTGAATCCGCGCGTGCTTATTGGCACGTGAACCGATTCGCGATAAAGTCGGAAAAATTCACGCTGGGAGACAGTTTTTCTTACAACAATTATTCAAAACGTACAAACAGCAATATTAATGAAATAGAAATGTCCTTTCCGCTTCAGCTTTCACAATACAACTCTCTGCCTCTCCTTTTTTTCATTTGTGCTTAATCTCCTGTGTGGACATTTTTCATGCTTCCATGTTGAGCTTTCGTCGTTAGGAACGTGAAACGTTAAGCACAAAGAATAAACCAGAGATGTTAAAATTCTTTTTAGGTCTGACAGTGACTTGGGATTGTTGTTGAAAGCTTTATAATTTTATAATTCTGTTTGAAACCGTGGGATTATTGTAGGTGTTACTCTGTTTTTGAGGCGCTTGTATTTCTTATTTATGCATGCGAGAGTACGAGTAGGCGGGATACAGTAATTGCAACGTTTCCCGGTTGTAGCAAAATAGTCAAATAAAATTTTCTTTAATATCGATTGTAGTGTTTGAGAGAATGCTCGTTATTTTTTAATTATACTGTATCCAATCACACCTATATTTTTAATTGACATTTTGTATTTAATATACGATGAGAATCTGAGTTTTTTAAACAGTTTCTTTACATATTGTCTGTCTGATTAAAATTTGTTATGCTAGTTTGCATTGGCATATTAGTCAGAACTGTAATATAAGAAAGATACATTCTTTATCCTAAAACTGGAAAATAGTATTTTAAGTCGAACTCGGCGAAAGGTGAAGAAAATGTCAAGGTCACGCGAAGGGGCACTTCCGGAGTTTCCAGAGCTTAGGTAAACGAATAGTTTTTCCGTTGGCGAGGTTTTCCAGCCGAGCGGGATTTAATTTAGAACGTTTCTCGACGCCGTGTCAGCGGGAAACAGAGCGCGCCGTCCAACCTTATTTGGTATTCGTTTTGCGCGAACGAAAAAAACAAAGGGTATATTGGCCGTCACAAAATAGTTTTTGGTAATATAACGGCGCTCTTCCGATTCGTTTGTCCTCAAGAGGAAGAATTAGTTCCGGGTTCGAGACCAATGGAAATTTCCACTCCTCTTGTTTCGTGCTTTTTAAAATCATCGCTTCGTGAATTTAACGCGAATAAGGGCCCCACTGTTCCCCGGATATGCGATTTTTAACGCACTTTGCGTTGCCCGAACAAGCGACTAAGTGAACTCGTGTATCGATCCATTTTTAATTGAAATCGCGAAATTCGGCGAACGGTTCATAATTTAAAGATATCACGAATTTCTACATAGTATTTAATCATTCTTTTCGGCATTTATTTTTTGAATACAATTTCTTTACACATTGTCTGTCTGATTAAAATTTGTTATGCTAGTTTGTATGGTCATAGAGAGCGTCCATGAGGAAATGAGGAAGAGAGTATCTAAAACAATCGTGACATAATTCCGGAAACCGACTTCTTCTATCCTCCGTTGGACTTTTTCACACGAGGAAACTGGCAAAATTTCGATGATTTTATTGTTAGTGAGATACAGCCCTTGTTCGTTTATAAAATTTGTGATGAGAACTTTTACGAAGAATTCGGGTGCGTTTTGCGGAAACGTGTCGGCATCGTGCCGAGAATTCTAAACGTATGAACGATTTTATGCGGCGCTTAATTCAACCGCGGCGGATGGAGTTTGGCGGTTGAATGTCTCAATCAAAATGTCGTGTTCGGTGCAATTTCATGTGATTTGCACTTATTCAGCGAGTCAGCCAGCTACGGGGAGGGGTTTTCGGAAATATCGAGGCGGAAGGATTTCCGTGAATTTTTTATCAGTTGCAGCGTGTTCCACCAATTTATTAGATTAGAGTGGTACGCGATAACTTTTTACTACCGTTTTTATTTGATTAAACCTTGATATTTTATGAAACGTGTTGGATAGTTAAATATCAGATTAAACGTTCTGAAAATTGACTCGAATAAATTTAACGTTTTAATTCTATGCAGAAGATATTAAAAGTTGTATAATGATACGATGTGCAAGTTCGTGCTTCCCACGCACCGTTTCGGTAGAAAATTCTGTTAATACTGTTGGTAAAAGGAAACGTGGGAGTTTGCACCTTACACGTTTCACCTTGAACTCGTTAATACCGAGACGTGTGGGATTTTACATTAATGCGGTTGCTGAATCGCGTCTTCGCGTTTTATTCGCCCATGGAATTCTTTTCACGAGGAATTTCATCTAGAAACGTTCAGGTGGAAACGCACCTCTCTCTCACCTTGAACTCAAGCTCGACCCGGACAACCCTCGACCATAGGTACGCTTGCTCTTTTGATATCCAACTCGAGTGAGCTTTCGCTCAGGTACTAGGAAACTGGGTGACAAATTAAAAGCGTCAACGTCGCTCATTTAAAATTTGAGGGAAGGTCTACTGTAATCATCGGTGATTATCAGATTTAATTGAAAGAAAAAATTTAATGTTACTTTCTGATGAAAGGAATCTCTTTAATCGAGAATTAAATAAGGAATATTAAATATTGCAAACCATGACAGAAACAAAGTTTCTAAACAAGGAAAACACAAATTGTAAAGTGTAAAAAGTATAATACTAGATTATTACCATCTGTAATCCGTTAGGTACGGAAATTTAGAAATATCTTGCGAGGAGGCATAAAACGTTTGTGTTGAAACTCGCGCGCACTCAACCCCGAAAGCCTTTTGCATCGAGGAAATTAACGTTTGCACCGAGTTCTCCCCATCTCCCTCTTCTCCTCCCTCTGTTTCATGTAATTAGAAACACGCTGTACGTTCGGTAACAAGGAAGCGGGATGGCGATTACGATAATATTCCATGTTTAGCGCGGCCCGTGTTGCGCGGAGATTATGAGTTCGAAAAGGGGAAAAGTTTCTTTATGATAGATGATTGCGGTTAACCTTTTCAACTTTTCGTACGCTCGTTTCAATTCCGCACGAACAGTTCAACTAACGCGAGTCATGAATATATGAGAATTGACTACGTATAAAGTACCAATTTTTTAATTAGACAAAAACGTAATGACAATAAAAAAAGCAGATAATAAATATTTGGCTTAGATATTTTAAAAAACCTGCGAATTAATTGACAAATAAATTCGCGAGGTATTTCGGGAAGATTTCGGCTCATATAAAATGCGTTGAGACATGGGCAGGGTGGCGCGAAACGGTATGTAAAATCTCGCGAAACCGAAGGGAAAAGTGGAGCGAAGGTGCCGCGGCGCGGCGCGGCGCTCTCTGCGATCGATACCTCGATTCCGAGGATTGGCACGTGGCGAGCGGCAAGGAAACGCGATAGTTCCCGTAACGTTGGCACGTACCCGACCCTGGCCTCTTGCCATTCGCCCTCTGCAGCTCGACCCCGGTTTCGGTACCGTTCCGACTTCGGGCTTCCGAAGAGAGGGCTTTGCTTTCGATCCCGACCGCGCGAACACGGGTTCGAGGGAAGCCGGAAAGAGGAGATAACCGGACAGATAATAGCTATGCGGGCCGGAGATCGCGGCCGGTGAATGATGAATGAGATCTGTTATCTCCGCTCCCTCGTGCGAACGTTTCGTCTTTGTCATTATATTATATCCGTTTCGAATGATACGAGTTGCGAAGTTTCGCGGATTTGTCTGGTTCAAGAATTTCAAGAGTTCATTTATCATCGTCGCGAGTGTTAAGGAGATGCGACAACGATCCGGTCGTTATCAGCTCATTACGAGAATGCGTATTTTTGTTTCGACGTTCGTGCTGATCTTCGGTTTTAAATAATGGACCGTGGTCGTTGCCACATGATTAAGTCCGTGGAACTCTGATTTTATCTAATTGTCAATGTTCAATTTGAATTTCCATTGCGATTATAATAATTTTTGTATGAGATTCGGATCTCGGCTGATGGAGTACTATTTTATTCAATTTAATTACGAACAGAGGGACTTTAAACGACGGACATTGTTGAGAATTTAAATGTACCTCTTTCGCATAGTGTAATCAGGTTTCACTGTAATTAGCTCCTTTTTGTTCCGCCTACTTCCACATAAAACATCCACCTACGTTTTAAACGGATCACCCGTGTTTTTCTCCATGGCTAAGCTTGCTAAAATTCAAAAGCAATTTACCACTTATTACCGCTTCTCGTTATATCTGATTCAGCAAAAAGTTACTCGATCATTGTTCCGGCTTTTACAAAATTTAACCGTGTAATTGTAACTTAACTTGATATTTTCTTTCTCCTGATAAAGGAAACTTCGCTTAATGGACGAATAAAAAAATTAACCGTTGCTTCATACAATTTCTCTATTGGATCATTTGGACAATTTCACACGATAACAGAAAAGCGATGACGAGCATTCGTTCTTTTTTATGATGTGTGTGTATTGAAAAATAGAAGAGGGTTCATTTTGATCGTGTCACAAATTTATTGATACGCGACGGGACCGTTTATTACGGGCTGCCGTCGTTACAGCTCGCATTAATTGTTTTCCAATTTAATATAACACAAGGCTCGCCGTTCCCAGTGTCCTTATTTCTCCTATAAAACGATTATTGTTAGGGGAGACGTAATTTTTCCAATATCCACACTCCGTTCTCGACTACCGTGAAACCAGTTAATAATTACCGTGCCAAGAATCGTAATCACGATTTTAAGATATTGAATTCTGAAAACGCAGCACGTGCCGCGATTACAGAAGCAGCTATTAAAAAATTTCCTAGTAAGCTTCAGTTTATGAAAACGTACAGGGGTCTCGCCTTAATCTCCTTTGCCGATCCCGAGAAATCGTCCGAAACGTAACTAGAAATTTGCAGCACCGGTGAACGTCGTAATCTCATCAAATTATTCATCATTTACCCTCGTAATCCGAAGACCCTTGGTAACGGCGTAAGTAACCATGTTACTTAACAGAAAATTCGTTTGAATACATTCCGGTAGGATCTAATTCTTTCTGACACTCTCTTGCTCCGGTGGGGAACGAGATTACCCGCGCGTCGGACGATTCGCGTTTCCGCGCGAATTAACGATTCCTTTTCTCCCGCGTCAACCCGTAATCCCTCTGCTCGTTGCTTTGCGCGGGAACGTGTCTCGCGAAAAATTACACAAAAAAGCATACCAGGTAGCTAGAGCAATTGGAACTGATGAATTCCAAAATTGATCGCAGACGAAATTCACGTTATCGTCGACCTCGCATTTGTAATTCGTATTCTATTTGTTCCTGGAACTAAGGTAGAGCTCTGAAAAATGTATTACTTAGCCAACTTCCGATAAAGTTATCACTCAGCACGCGACGTGAGCAAATACGGTCGGATTAGAGGGCGGGAAAAAATTCTTGTACTGCCGGCTGCCAGAACTTTTCTACGGGCGAAGTTGTCAGCGGAGATCGCCAAGTCGATTGCATATAGGCACTCGATGTATACGGGCCCGTGAGCGAACCATGGAAAAAGTTCATCCCTCAACGTCACGGGGATATGGCCGATCTGCCAGTAGCACCCTTTTCCTTACACGCCACGCGAGACAAAAGTTCCAATAAAAATTCGCGATCCGATCGACAGCCAGTCCCGCGTGAGATAAACGAGAAACGTTCTCGAAACCCTTTTATTTTATATGGAATCGATACAATCGGTACATAAAAAAATCATGCAATACCATGGATGTCGATATCGGTGCATGATTTATGAAATGTACGTCCTAAAGAATTTTAATATGTACATGTATTATATTTTTAACAATAGGTTATTCATAATACTGATCTTCAACGTGAAGATTGACGACATTTAATCGATCATTCCCCATAAGTGATTTGCTGTACGTTTATTCGTGCATTGTATACATATACATTGTCGACCAACCCGCATTATTATTCGGGCAGCTTTGGCCCCTGCGAGTCGTAATTCAAACGCGATGTTACAAGCGACCCGCTCATGTCTGTCCTCGTTGCTGAAAAACTGGAGTCAAGCGATAAGCTCGAGCTTGGACGCGTTATTTCTCAAGCTCTCAGGTCGAGATTACCGTCGTTCCGGGCACTTATCCTAATCTTTGCGAACAACGGGATGCTTCACGGTGACGAAGATGAAGCTCGACGCTCGTCCTCTGAAATTAAAATTGCCCTCTGCTCCAATGCCCAGGATTAAGTGAGTCACCTTGAACTGATCCTTAATTTCAAGGTCGACAGGTTCTCAGTCGCCCCGCACAAATTCTCTTAATAAAGCCAAAATAATGGTCCATACTCGCTTCCTCGCGAGTCTTAACAATTTAGTATGGCCGGAAACCAAAAGTAGTTTTGAGTAGGAAACGTGATCGAAAATTGTTTCTGAACTCCGTTTGGGAACGCAACACGTGAGCTTTCAAAAACGGAATAAGAAAGACTTAAAACAGTTTGAAAAGTTTGTACCAAGTATGCACTTTCAGCTACTTGGTTCTATCCGGTCTCTTGATTCTCGCTCCGCGTAGTATCACTTGTCCCCGCGTTCTCGCCGTTTTCTTCGCTCGAAAAAAGAGAGAGATGAAACTCTCTCCAAGTAGACGAAAAGTATTCATCGTTCACAACGAGACACGTAACGCGATTCATCCGTCGCAGCGTTCCTTTTTCCGCCGTACCCCTTATTGTGTACCCACTCGGTTTTCTCCCGTACTGATCTCTACAAGCGTACACCCATTGTTTTGCATCTGGGTTCCATTCACGGCGCTCTTCCCTCTCGTCTGAAACGGAAACGCGTAGAAATTGTTAACAACTTCTAACTGCGTTGCTCATTTTTCCCCTGTCTCTGTTCTTTGTCACGTTCCCTCGTTTCTCTTTATTTTTGTTAAACGAAACGAATATCACGCGCTCGGTGGAAAATCGTCCGCGATTTACGAACCAAGGGGCCGTGGAACCGCACGAATGTAAGCGGTAAAATGTAAAACGTTACCATTTTTAAAATAGCATCGCCATTTGTTCGAAATATTCACCGGAAATGTTTGATATAATAGACATTAGATCTGCACGATATTTCTTAATAACATTTATATGGTGCAAATTCCCTGATTCGAATATACTTGAAACATTTGGCTGTCCACGCGTCGGTTATAGTTTCAGTTTATCGTAAATCACGGACGAGTTATGATTAGATAATGGGTATGTTAGATAGGAGACAATGGGGGCCAAATCGATTCCGTTATCCTCGGCGCAGCCTCGAGTTATCGATCTTAACTAGTTTCCGGGTGCTGATCCGTTTCGAATGTACCCCGTAAACCCTAATAATGCCTGGCTAATGCAGCGACCTATACACCGAAATCCCTCTACCGTTCAGTTTAGCGGTGTAACAAGCCTGATGCATACACACAAGCGCGTGGACCCGATGTTGCGGTACTTGGGGCGCAGCCCGCTTGATCCTTTGACGTGAGGCAAACATTCATCGATCCTTTTATCCTACGGACCAGCCTCCGCATACCAGTTAGATGCGCGAATTCCTGAAGACGTTGCGCCAAGCTATAGCCGAAAGTAGCCTGAATATTTTGGATACACAGTAAATCATAGATTGCAATGATTAATATGCGCATTCAATAAATAATAAGAAGAGACCCTAAGAAATTTCATGTGTAAAATAATTAGAATAATCTATAATATTCTACTTTCTTTCCTGTTTGAATTCTTGTATAAATCCAGAGTTTCTTACCAGAAGTTGTAGCTTAAATAAGAAATTCGAGAAGACCTTTGAAGATACCGCGACACGTCGTTCTCGGTGGTCGCCAATTTCCGGGCCACCACTCCTGATTACTCGACCCTCGTTCCTCGATTCCAGTACCCAAGCTTCCACTCCGGTTTCTTCCTTTTCCGCCGAAAATCCAATTCCAGGCTTGTTGGATCGTGCCACCTGGTAGCCGTAAAGCGACCATGCACGCCTTTTGTATCACAATCTGTGGGTGATTCAACCAGTCTGAGGGCACTAATGTTGCGGTTAGCTATCTCCCTCTCGTGTATTCTCCTGCTGTATCTCTGGAATTGGGTTACAAAGCCGAACCTTGCTAAATATATACATA